>NW_004797488.1:461125-476185 GCF_000002075.1 Aplysia californica | reverse complement strand
ATGTGTGAAAAAATAGAATTGTGAGAAAACAGCCGATAAAGGTAAGAACCGACTGGAAAACATGTGCTTTTGCAGAAACACTTGGACAAAAAAGACAGCTTTAGGGTGTAGCAAAGCTTACATACGTTTCTGGATATTGTTCAGGAAATGTCCAGGTACTATAATATGTAATAACCCCAATTTGCATAAATTGGCCCCAAAGTAAGATTTCTAGGTGCCCCACCAGCCCTTAACTAATAAGCTAGGCTATTTCAACAACACACTCCGGCAAAACGGACGGGTTTGGCAAGACGTCAGAGGCACCCAACACAAGCAAACAAATGTATGACATCTTGGTGAAATTAGGCGCTCTTCAAAATAATGAACTCAAAGAGAACCACATCTATCCACCTGTTTGGCAATTTTTTTTACAGAATTTTTTTTATTTGACTCTACGCCTTTTGTGTTCTTTTTAAAACACATTTCTGTGTGGATTTTACTGGGGGGGGGGGAAACCAAACGTTGATTAAAGGCACAAAAATGTACATTTGAAGTTTCGAGAGACGGTCACCTTTGGAAGTCACAAAACTTCGGCGGCCATTTTCTCACTGATCTTAACTCTGCACCAGGCGACCCAACCTCCTTCAATCGAAAATAGCTTGACGTTATATTAAAAATAAATGAGTTGGGTTTTTTTCATCTAAAGAAGGACAAAGAAATAATCCTTTAGATGATTCCACTATGTGACACATACTATTTTTTTTTTTGGAAGCGGCAACTGAAGAGGAGATATGACTTACCTTCGTCGATGACCTCTGAACTCTGTGACGTAAGCCGGGTGAAGACAAAAGGCGTGCGGCATTCCCAGTTAATCCATACTCTCCTGAAACCACCTCCAGCACTTCCGGCAGATTTTGCGTCACTTCCGCCTTGGCTTTGTCTGCGCATGCTCGGCTTCTTGCAGCTCGTCTCGGTTGGTGAAAGTCTGACAGATATAAGTATGGATAAAATTAATGCTAGGAGTGGTTTATGGGGTTTTGTGGGAGAAGGGTCAACAACCTTATACGAACAACCTTATCTCTCTCTCTCCCTGTCTCTCTCTGTCTGCCTGTCTGTCTGTCTGTCTGTCTCTCTCTCTCTCTCTTTCTCTCTCTCTCTCTCTCTCTCTCTCTCTCTCTCTCTCTCCGTCTGTCAGTCTGTCTGTCTGTCTCTCTCTCTCTCTCTCTCTCTCTCTCTCTCTCTATGTGTGTGTTTGTGAGGGACAATTTTTTTTGTGTTTCTTTCTTCCCCCCCCCCACTTTCACCCCTCTCTCTCTCCCTACGTAGGTATCTCTCTCTCTCTCTCTCTTTCTCTCTCTCCCCCTCTCTCTCTCTCTCTCTCTCTCTCTCTCTCTCTCTCTCACACACACACACACACACACACACACACACACACACACACACACACACACACACACACACACACACACACACACATACATACACACATCTCTCTTCTTCCGCACGTTCCAGCAACCACGGTACTATTCATGTTTCAGAATCCCATTTAAAGAGAGGGAAATTCTGGCACTCTCCCAAGCGGAAAGAGGGCAAGACAGATTGCAGAGATCTGTGCATCACAAGCGAGATGCGTAGACACAAAGAGCGGGTCCTACAGGAATTGAGAATGAACCAAAAAGAGAATCCTGTCTATAAGCGTGACCCGCCAGAGAATATGTAGATCAGATTATGATCAAAAGAGCCGTTTTTTGTGCGGCTATGTATGACTGTGAGAAAAAAAAGAAGAACAAGATGTTACATACGGAGTAAGTGTCTGTGTTGTGTGTGAGCGTAGCGCGTGTGTGTGTTTGTGTGTGTGTGTGTGTGTGTGTGTGTGTGTGTGTGTGTGTGAGTGTGTGTGTGAGTGAGTATGCGTGTGTCTTTGTTTGTGTGCACGTGTGTGCATTTGTGCATGTGTGAAAGAGAGAGAGAGAAAGAGAGAGAGAGAGAGGAAGAGAGAGATAGAAAGGGAGAGAAAGAGAGACAGAGAGAGTATCAGGGAGAGAGAGAGCGGTTGAATATGTCTAGGGAAGGGGGTCATAGGCGTGTAATGTGTGTGTTTATGTGTATGTGTTTGTGTGTGTGTATGTGTGTGTACATGCCTTTGATTGTCTTCGTGTTCGAAGAATTGAGAATGAATGAAAAAGAGAATCTAGTCTCTAAGCTTGACCTGAACAGAGAATAATTATGTAGATCAGATTATGATCAAAAGAACCGGTCTTTTGGGGTTGGTTTTTTTTTTTTGGATATGTTAGAGGCGTGTGCCTCTATGTTATATTATGTACGTCATCTCGGTGAAATTAGGCGCCCGTCAAAATGATGAAATCGAAGAAACCAACTTATTTTACGTTGATTCGAAAATACATTTCTGTGGGAATTTTACTGGAAAAAACCTTGATCAAAAGCACAAAAATGTAAATCAAAATCTGTGGTTTTCAAGGACACGTAAACTGAAGATTTTAAAGATCGATGTTTGAATCTAACCGTGTATGCACATGAACATTGATTCTCAGAAATGTGGGAAAAATGTAACTCTTATTCACCAAACCTTGGCCTCTATTTTCTAATTAATGTTTCTTTCGATACCAGGCAACCATTATCTCCTTCAATGGAAAATTTCTCGATTTTTGCTTAAGATAGACTGGTTTTCTTTTATCAGAAACAACACGAGTGAGCAATATTTAAACGATTCCATTAACTTCATATGCCCACAGATTGTCGAGCGTCTGATTCTACCGCGTCGTGACAGAATATAATATTATTTTGATCGGTAGAAAAAAAGAACTGTTCGCATATGTGTAGTGTGAGCGTGTCTGTATGTGTGTGTGTGTGTGTGTGTGTGTGTGTGTGTGTGTGTGTGTGTGTGTGTGTGAGAGAGAGAGAGAGAGAGAGAGAGAGAGAGAGAGAGAGAGAGAGAGAGAGAGAGAGAGTATGTGCGTGTGTGTTGCTAACGTAATGTGTAAAAGAGAAAAAAACTAAAATTCACAGAAAGAGAGTCAGGCCAAAATGAGAGACCCACAGACAGACAGACAGACAGACAGACAGACAGACAGACAGACAGACAGACAGACAGACAGACAGACAGACAGACAGACAGACAGAGAATCATTTTAACGTTTTGTATCCCCGCCGATACATGATAATGTTGTGATGTGGGACTGCTTCCCTCGACCCTGCCAGTCAAGACGTGCCAGGACTGAGTGGGACCTAGCATCCCAGCAGCAGGAAAGAGATACTCTATCAAAAACACTTCATCAGGGGGGAGTTGCACGCCCACCTTTTGAGTGCAATGACAAAACGCTTAAAACCGTTACACCGCAGACCCTTGTAAGAAAGAGTGTGTGTGTGTGTATGTGTGTGTGTATGTGTGTGTGTGTGTGTGTGTGTGTGTGTGAGAGAGAGAGAGAGAGAGAGAGAGAGAGAGAGAGAGAGAGAGAGAGAGAGAGAGGGGGGGGGGCGCCATGATACAGAGAGCTGGAAGAGAAAATGATCCTTTGCATACTATTCCTTGTGATCAAGACAGCAAATAAATGACAAAATCACAGCATTAATAACTTTTGAAAAGGGAAGTTACCTACATCAATTTTATTGTCTTAGCTTACCTTTCATTTTCTCCGGGATACGTCTCTGACAGTGTAAGCTTCTTCCTGTTGACCTCCCCCTGAGGCGCACATGATCGACCACACACAGGAAAGGAGGAGGGGTTTAATCCACCCAAAGAAGTGGACTTAGTAGGGAAGGCTGGATTAGGAGACTCGATGGGGTTTGGGGAAAAGGTCGGGTTAGGAGAGTAGGTACGGTTTGGGGAATAGGCGTGGCTGAGAGAGGGGGCGGGGCTAGGGGAGTAGGTGTGACTGAGAAAGGGGGCGGGGCTAGGGGAGAAGGCATGGCTGAGAGAGGGGGCGGGGCTAGGGGAGTAGGCGTCCTGCAGGTCTCGGCGTATGTTCTCCACAATACACTTGAAGTCCTCCTGACTCCCGTCTGAGTCGCTGTCAGCCTCGCCGAGTGAAGGCTCTGCCATGATCAGTGGTCTGGGCTGGGGATTTAATAATAATCAAATCATAATGGAGCGTGGCCCAAAACATTTGGATCGTATAGACTCCTAAATCGCACAACAGACAATTGTGAAGAATAAAATATATTATGGAATTACACATCTATTTTATAGGCACATAGTATTACACACGCGTGCACACACACACACACACACACACACACACACACACACACACACACACACACTCACTCACGCACGCACGCACCCATACACAAATACACACATACATACATACATGCACATATACACCCATACGTACATACGCACAAACAAACTCTCGACGATCTACAGCTTTGATGGATTATGTCTAATCGAAATATAATGAAAATAGAAATGCTTTTAGTTTTTTTTCTTAATAAAGATTTTTAGATTTTTCTGCTTCTCAGATAGTTTTTGGAAGCCTAATCCAAACAAGTAGGGCAAAACATGAAAAAGAGCATTGTCCATATGATTTGTAATTAATTTTAACTTTAACAAGTGTTCTTTTGTTACTTGATGATCTGAGCGTTCTAGGTGGTACATTAGGTGTTAAAAACTGGGGAGTAATAATATACATTTTCCCGATCAAATTTCAATTTCAAGATAGAGAGTTTAAACCCAATAATGAAATTTCAAACATCAAAATTGTCAAATTGACAAAGGGTAAGTTCCAAAACTACCAACTAATATCGATGACATGTTGTTGTTTTCAAATCCCTTTAGCTGTGAGCATTTCGCTCTTGGCAGCGCAATGCCTCCCTCTAGTAACCACATGTCCTTGTCATCTGGTCAACGCCAGAGTAGAGCAGGCTTTGTAAGTCTGTAGGTGTGTGTAGGAGCTTGCGTCGAAGAACTGCCAGGTTTGGGCAGTGAAGGAGAAGATGTTCAACGGTCTCCTCGTGGTAGTCACAGTGTCTACAATGGGGTTCCCACATGGGGTTGATTCTGTTTATGTGCTTGTTGGTGTGTAAGTGTCATGTGCGGGCTCTGAAGATCAATGTCTGATCGACTCTACATAAAAGATTCGAAGGGTCTTTGGGGTTGGGTGTGTCCATGTACCCGAAGAGAGATCTTCCTGTTTCTGCGTTGGCCCATCTGTTTCGCCACTCGTCTCTGCTTTTGGCTTGGATGATCCCTCTGCAGGCCTGTAAAAAGGTGGTTGTGTCTGTCTGGGGCAGGCTCACTCCAGTCTTCGATAGATGGTCTGCAGTCTCATTCCCTGGTACTCCAGAATGGCCAGGCACCCACTGCAGTGTGACCCGGACGCCATAGGAATTGTCCATCTGTTTTACAAGGCTGAGGATGTTCCCGTCACCTCTGTAGTCTCCTCCTCCTTCGACGGCTTGGAGTACTGACATTGAGTCAGAGAAGACAACAACATTCCCTGGTGTTATTGCGCCTTCAAAAAAGTTTTGGGCGATTCTCTCTGCGTCATAGTTAGAGCTGTATATTCCACATGGGCCAAATAGTTGGGTCTGCTTCTTCTCTCCAAGGTTGTTTCGATATTTGATGGTAGATTCGTATTCAGCATTTCGTGAAGCGTTTGTTGCTGACCCATCTGTGTATGCATGGATTGGAGTTTCAGCATACGAGTCCACTGTCTCCAGGGCGCTAGTTCTGAGTATTTCTTCTGGTGTGGTCTTGTCACAAGGAGGGTCTAGAAGTCTCGTCCTTATTGTGATTTCTGGTGTCTGCCAATATGGAGGTTCGCTGCAGATGTTGGTGATTGGTTCTCTGTTCTTGGGTGGGTCAAACTCCTCGAGTAGTTTTGTTGCTTCTGGCATAAAAGAGGTCTTCTGGATGCGTGTTCTTGGTTCCCACTCATCTGCCATTTTCCTGTTTTCGTTCGTCTCTTCTAGCCGCACAAACCTTTCATAGGGTTCGAGTGTAGCACTCTTTCTTCTGAGGTCCAGTGGTTCTATGTTGGTGTGGATTTCGCAAGCGCTTGTAGGTGTGGTCTTCATCGCGCCAGAAACAAATCTGAGTGCTTGGTTCTGTACTCTGTCAAGCTGTGCCACGGAGCTTTGGCTGGCTATGGATTGTAGTGGTAGGGAGTAGTCAATCACAGATCTGACATACACTATATAAAGTTGTCGGAGGGTTGCTTTGTCAGCTCCCCAGTTGAGTGTTTCAGGAGGTTTAGTCTGGAGGTGGCTTTCTTGGTCAGCTCTTCTAAGTGCTCTTTGAGAGACAGCTTTCGGTCCAGTTGTACACCAAGGTACTTGGGATAGTCCTCATGTCTGATGGTTCCATTGATCTTAAGGTTTACCTGACTTGCTGTAACTTTGTTTTTGAGGCTGAAGAGTCCAAAAACAGTCTTGTCTGTGTTGATCTCCATCTTCCATAGATGGCAGTAGGACGAGATAGTAGTCAGGTCTGCGTTGATGGCTTGGTTCAGTGCTCTCATGTCACTTCCTTTGCTCCATATGAGTAAGTCGTCAGCGTAGAGTGCTTTCTGGCAGGAGATGACATCTGGTAAGTCGTTCATGAACAACAGGAAGAGGGTACAGCTGAGTGCTGACCCCTGTGGGAGGTCTTCCTCAAGTGTCCTCTGTGAAGAAATCTTGCTGTCACATGACGTCTGGATAGTTCTGCAAGACAGAAAGTTCTTGATCCAGCTGTACATCCTTCCTGCTATCCCAAGCTTTTGCATTTTGTAGAACAGCCCCTGTCTCCACACACGGTCATACGCCTGCCTCAGGTCGATGAAGACGGCCACAACATTGTCTTTATCTTGAAAGGCATCGCTGGTCTTCTGGGCAAATCTGATGAGGTGGTCCATAGTTCTTTTGCCTTTCCTGAATCCTGCCTGTGATGTGCTGATTGTTCCGGTGCTTTCCATCCACCAGTACAGTCTGTCGTTGACCATTCTCTCGACGACCCTACCCAGGCATGATGTTAAAGAGATTGGTCTGTAGCTTGAAGGCTGGCTTGCTGATTTGTCCTTCTTTAATATCGGTGTGATGTTTGCCTTCTTCCATTCAGTTGGGAGCTGTCCCTGATTCCAGGTCCTGTTGTAGAAGCCCAGGAGTATGGAGAGGGAAGAGTCTGTCAGGTTGAGGATCATCTCATTGGTGACATGGTCTGGTCCTGGGGCCTTTCTCTTTTTACACTTTTTGAGGGCTGCCTTCAATTCCGTCAGAGTAAACTCCTTCTCAAACACCTCCAGGTTTGCCTTGGGGGTCTGTACTACCCTTTTGGTTAGCTGCTTTATTGCGGTGCTCAGTTTGTTCTGGTTTCCTTTCTTGTTGATGCTAGCAAAGTATTTATTCATAATCTCAGCTCTGCATGTTTCTCGATGACATAAAAGATAGAATAACAACTAAAATCAGTGGCGCGGCAGCCTGGTGGTTAGGCTACCGAGCTCGTAAACGTGAAATTACGGGTTCGGAGATTCGAGCCTCAGCTCTGTCCGACGTTGTGTCTTTGGGAAAGGCACTTTACGCGAATTTCGCATTTGGCTCGGTCCTTTCGGAAATGGACGTTACATTCGGAGGTCCTGCCTCTTAAATAACATAATAGCGTTGATAGGAGCGTTAAATCTATTCCATGTCACCACTTTCAACTACAATCAACACAGTGGGCCCTGACATCCTTAGGCGCGTTTGGAAGGAATTCTCGTATCCACTTGATGTTGTCCACCTGCCGGTGGTAGCTGCACTGAGCAATTGTAAAACATGAAATACAAACTTTAAGGTATGTTAATCCAATGTGTCCAGCCTAGAGTTTTTTTCTACTGCGTCTCGTTGTTTTTTAAAAAATCGCGTGAAACTTTTGGTGTATTCTCTTTGAATCACCCTTGTATAACAACAGAAGAGCACTGAAAACACTGGGGCAAAAAATTCGTCTTAGTTAATTCAAATACAGCATAGT
Source organism: Aplysia californica (assembly GCF_000002075.1). Classification (NCBI taxonomy): domain Eukaryota; kingdom Metazoa; phylum Mollusca; class Gastropoda; order Aplysiida; family Aplysiidae; genus Aplysia; species Aplysia californica. The sequence goes on along the minus strand of NW_004797488.1, from coordinate 468,258 downwards.
TTTACTTTACTTTTTAAAACTTTTATCCACCGCTTATACCCTTTGGGTGTCGCGGGAAGAAAGAGACGTCTCTCTACCAGCAACAGTACGAAAATCACGAATCTGTGTTTTAGTAAACATCGTCTCAGTATTCAGGGAAGCAGCCCTCCTATTTTTTAAAGCAACAGTCGTTGTTTACTGTTCGCGTCTCTCACCATCTGCTGTCTACATAAAATAATAACCGTAATCATGTTTTGTTTAGATCCAGCACTCTGGGGCAATCCATCGTTTGTAACACATCTAACATGAAAGACACAGCAACATTTTACGGATGGCTGAAGAAAAAGAAAGAGTTAGCCTGGAGCATAAATAGAGAATACCAGTATACGAAAAGCCTTTTTGTGAGGTGAAGATTACATAATGCTGGCAGTACATTTGCAAATCAACCAAACTACTGCTTACATCGAACGATCGAAATTGAAGACGTTTTTAAAAAAATCGAAGTGGGAAGAGATTTGGGAAAGACACCACGGAAATGAAAGTTGAGCTGGTTTCAATTGTCGAAAGCCACCAAGACTACACTTTCGACGAAATAAACAGGTCTTCGAATCACCCTGCCAGACGCACTTCTCATTTGTCGGTTAAATGGTGAGGTTACTTTAAATACATTGTAATTGTAAGAGTGGGGGACAGAGAAAGAGAGAGAGAGAAAGAGAAAGAGAGAGAGAGAGAGAGAGAGAGAGAGAGAGAGAGAGAGAGAGATAGAGATAGAGATGGTATGGTATGACACACAGAGAGAGAAACAGAGATAAATACGGACAGAGATAAAGCGACAGAGACAGAGAGATTCAGAGAGACACAGAGAGAGAAAGACAGATACAGAGAGAGAAAGACAGATACAGAGAGAGAAAGAGAGAGGAGACAGACAGAAGGACATTTCGAATTTGGACTGACAATAATGGAATTTAACTCGCATAGCCAAAAATTGTCCTTGTTGAATTTTAACTCTGTTGTTAAATTTTAAAGCGCTATTTGGATATTTGAGCTTTGTAGTGTTACATCAATTGCTGTGTCCATTTTGGTGTTTGAACTTTTTATGTTGTAATTGATTTGACTATGTTGAACAAATTCTGTTAAGTTTTATTTGAATCATATAAATTGATATTTATTGGTCAGGAAAAGGCCTGGAAAAGGTGTAATATTAATAGCAATATTAATACTAAAGAGCACTTCCTGGTCGCTCAAGGCGTTAACACTCTTCAGTTATTTGAAAGGAAAGACCTCTGAATTTAACGTCCGTCTACAATAGGACCGCGTTAAATGGGTTGAGAGCCTTGGAAATTCCACAAAACGACCTGAGTTCAAGAATTCTTAGTCTGGGAGTCGAACCAGGGCCACCCGTTCCGTAGTATATCAACTGAGCTAACGGGCCCACCTCGTTTGCGAGTTATAGCCTAACATCAAAAACAATAATGAGAACAATAGTTATGACAACTGTAGTAGGAGTAGTGGTAGTGGTAGTAGTAGTAGTAGTAGTAGTAGTAGTAGTAGTAGTAGTAGTAGTAGTAGTTGCTGTAGTGGCAGTAACCTTGGTATTGTCGATATTATATGTTATATAATATAGTGTTCTTTTTTATATAACGAAATATTTTCAGTTTGATTTTTTCCTCATCATTGCAATATTAACTTTCTGGGACATTCCATTTTTACATCTATAACAGCCCAAAAGTCCAAAGCAAAGAAACATTTCAGAATCAGGAGGTTCAGAAACCAGGGATACTGAGCATTATCAGCGATCCATCACGTCCGTTAATCAACGCTCGTCGCAAGTGTTAGTTAATATCCCAACAGCTGGCTATATTGATACTTGCCACATGTAACGGGACACGAAATATTTGAACAGAGGGCGATTCTTTTATCTTTCGGCAATAAAATCGCCGCCTTTAGCAAAAGTTACTGCCTTCAGTATGGTTCAGTATGGTCAGATGGTTTGGTATGATACTGAATGGAATGGTATAGTATGGTGTGATATGGTATATTACAGCAAGGTAGATTGTGGTATGTTGTATTGTGGTATGGAATATCACTGTATGATATGGTACAGTAGTGTATGGCTTTGTGGTACGTCAGTGTTGGAGTCTGGTGTGGTATTGTGTTATTACACGTTATGGTATGGTATGGTATGGTATAGTATCATACAGGCGAAAGGGGCGTTTGCTGGGCAGCCCAAAGGAACAAAACCTTCAACAACAAAAAGAACTAGAACGACATACAGCTAAGTATCAATGCAAAGACGCACAAAACGTACAGCTCGACACCTGCTTGATAAAGTGAATGTTTATCCTTATTATCGAGAATTGTATGCTACAAGATGGGTCACCTCACTATTTCAGACATTTAAAAATTGGTTCCCCCTTGCACTAATGTCGATATATTGTAAATAAAGAATAAGATTGCTTTTAAAAGAGCTATTGGAAAGCGGAAAGAAAACGTCCGTTACATCGTCTTCTGTGTCGTGTGTACTTCTGGTCTACAATGCGGAGGACATTTTCTTAGGAAGTGAACTGTCTTGTGGTGAACAGCCATTGTCACAACTCACAAAGCAAGGGCATGATATAGCACAAAAATCCATCCTGAGAACGTCGATGTCCTAGTTGAGTTGCTGTCTATCGTTGACGCAATGAATACTTGTAGAATGTGACTATGCTAGTGTGAGTAGAAAGACCGGATTGCGCTCACAGCATAACAAGAAATTCAACTCTTTGAAGATTGTGGCTTAAGATTTGGACACACCTGAAAATTGAGACTCTGATATCGATTTCGATCTTACGTTGCACTTTATATTTGGCACAAACATAGAGAGACACTTCGAGCATATCACTGACAGACGCAAGCGACAACGGGAACAGAAAGGCTTCAATTGTCAAAACTTTCTTCCGTTCTAAGCCATTCACGTCTTTCGTCGGGTATTTTTCTTGGAATTAAAACAAAACGATGACCGTTGAGTGTGCTGGTTCCCAACCTCGACTAGCAAATAAAGGGACCTGTCTCCCAGTTCCGCGCAGACTATGTAGAAAACGAGCCCTGTCCTAAAGGTCGATAAACAACAACGGTAAAAAGGAAGGCCACGCAAAAAGTGATGCGTGCGTGCAGAGATTTCTAATATCAGGGATGCAGCAGGATATTATGAAGAGAGAGTCATGCAGAGAGATTGGAAAAGACGCTGAGAGATGTAGAGAAATGGGAAGAGAGACCGAGAGGTGGAAAGATCTGCGAAGAGAGACAGAGTGATATAAAGATGTGTACTGAACTCGGAAACGAGACAGGTAGGTGTAGAGGGATGTTGAGAAAGATGACAGCATACTGGGAGACGTGAAGAGGTACAAAAGGGGCACAGAGGTACACAGAAATGGGAAGAGAGACAGAGAAGTGATAAAAGAGGGGTAGAAGCAGAGAGACACAGAAGTTGCGCAGAGAAGAAGTGAGCTTCAGGGATAGGAAGACAGGTGCAGAGATAGACAGAAAGAGTAAGAGAGGGTTTCAAAGATCCATGGAACAATGAGGTGATGTGACGAGACAAAAACGATACCTTGCAGAGTAGAAGGAAATACCCAGGACAAGTGAGATTCTGAGAAAGGCAGAAAATGACAGAGAGGTAAAAATAAGGGAAAGAGGGGCAGAGGTGCCCAGAGATAGAGATAGAAATAAGGAGAGAGGGAGAGGGGTAAGAGAGAGTTGGAGAGAGAGAAAGAGTGGAAAGAGAGAAGCGGAGAGAGAGTGAGAGAGAGGGAGAGAGAAAGAGAGATAGAGAGATGGGGCTGAGGGAGAGAGTGAAAGACAGAACGAGAGAATGCAAAAGAATGGCAACATGAAAAAAGAAGTTACACACTACAAATCGATTAACTGCATATGTCAAGTTAAAAAGGCCATAACTGCACACAAAAATCGTTACGAAGCCCTAACCTTACAGGTGCTTCAAATATGATCTCATACTCACTTCGTTTTCAATAGGCCAACTTCAAGGGAATTTATAGATTTCGGTGACTCAAAAATGAGTTAAATATGGCACGAGACCACTTTGCATAAAACGTTCAAAGCCAAAAACTTGCAAAGAAAGAAAATCAAGCGACAGTCACAAATATGTACACTGTTCGCAATACTCTACTCAAAATGTGGCTCTCAGCAAAATTATTAAATACAGTCAAATCTGCTTTAACAGTCACCTGTATAAGACAATCACCAGTACAAACGGCAACTTCCCTTTTCCTACCCGTGTATTTTTACAGTATAATGACACTGTGTAAGACGGCCACCTGCCTAATACGGGCTAGGTTTCTCCGCGGCTAGGCGTGGCCGTCATAGACAGATTCAAATGTAGAGTTCTAGAAACAGAACCACCGTATAAAGCGGTATAATCATGGCCGTGAGTAGTTGGGGGGGGGGGGGGGGGGGGGGAGGTGCTGCGGTGTGGTTTTCTCCTTCTTTCCTATCAAACGTTAAAGTCATTATTATGTGTTTTCTTCTTTCTTTTCTTTGTACGCTACTCTCTTGCAACACTTTAAATCTTCGGTACGGTATTTACATGACCTAATTGTGCCGCATATGCCTTACGACTCTAACTGAAACTAAAATTAAAATTAAAACTGTGACCAACAGTTTCAACTTTGTTCCATGAAATGGGCCCAATTTGTTTTTGTTGCTTGATCCCGGGATAGCTTTTCTGTGTCACTGAGTGCCATCTCGCGTGATAAGTATTCGCGGCGTTTTGAAAGCCACGACAGGCATGACAGTTGCGAGTCATCCCAAGAGAGTCTGCTCCGAGACAACAGAGGTGGGGAAAAGAACAAATGCTCATGTTCCTCTTCTCCTAGGGTTTGGGGATTTGTTTGCTTGTTTTTGGTTGCTGTTTGTTTTGTTTGGTTTGGTTGGGGTTGTTGTGGGTTTTTTTAGAGGGGGAAGGGGGTATTGTTTTCTGGGGTTTTTTAAATTTTTTATTTTATTCTTTTTTTTGTCGTTGCTGTTGCTACTGAAGTGCCGCTGCTGTTGCTCTTGTCGCTGCTGTAATGTTGTAGTTATTGTAACTGTTGTTGCAGTCGTTCTTGTTGCTCTTATTGTTGTTCCTGCTGCTGCTAAATGTTAGTCTTGTTGTTTGTGGTGGTGGTAGTCATGGTGATGGTGATGGTGGTAGTGGTATTTTGTTGGTAATTATTCAAACGTATTAATATGGACTCGGGCCTCGCTAAAAAAAAAGCCTGTCTGTGAAAAGTAGGTAATCCTGATACTATACATACTTATTGCTTGGTTAAGCAAATTGTCATAGATTAATCCATTATATTATCTTACATCTTCAACATCTTCTTGAAACGTATCATAAGCCTAGCATTGTATAATCCACACTGATGTGATTTAACTAATGTGTCTACTTAAATTGTTGGCATCCTTTAGAAACGTTCAATCACTCCCAACTGAACAAGATAGATGTCGCCACCGGTGTTTATAAAAACGCCTTGATTCGACTTTCAAACGGAGGTTCTCTTATTCATATTATCATTATGTAGCTATCTTTGTCCCTGCCCTTTGTACATAAAATCAGTCACTCCATAAACAAAGTTTAAAACGAACAATGATGCCGATGCTGATAACGATGTGTTTGTTGACGTCTTCTGTTATTGATCTGAAAAAGAGAATTGATGCACCCAGCTGTATACAATCTTTGAGCTGAAGCCCGAAACGCTCACATTTTCAAACGTTAGCCTTAATAAATGATTTTACTTTGTTATTTCTTGTTATTGCATCCACCATCACAGATACAGTCTCACCGAGAAAAATACCATTTTTTATGATCAGACGTTGTTTCGAATTCTGAATTCAGAACTCACTCCAGTAAACAGGGACTGTGACATCTCTTTGAAGTCCCTTGCTTAACCAGACTTCAATGGAGACCAAGGTAGAGACGACCGACCAGACAGACATTTGAATCGTTTTGCTGGGTTGTTGTTTTTTTTCTTTTCTGGTGTGCCAGACGACTGGGAATCCCATCTGTTGACGTTTGCAAGGTCATTTCAGGTCCAATGTAAAATGTATGATGTCAGAGGTTATGATAGAGGACTTGACAAGGGTCATGCAGGGAAGTTTGACAAGAGTAATTTTTCAGTGGGTTTGACTCACTTAGAACGCAGTTATGTTAGATCTATATTTAAACAATTAGGGTGTAGCTATTTCCGATAGAAAACGTGCTTAATACATACTTGAAAACGAAAGGTGACAGAACAGCTGAAGACGTCGGATGTAAATAATGATTTGTTGTTGATTTCGTTTATCTGTTCTTTAATTGTTTTTTGGTTTCTCTTTTATTGTTTGAGGCGTTTGAGTTATTGTTGTTGTTGTTGTTGTTGTTGTTGCTGCTGTTGTTGTTGTTGTTGTTGTTGTTGCTGCTGCTGCTGCTGTTGTTTTGGGTTGTTCTTTTTAGTTGTTTTACACTCGTAAAAGTGAACCTTTAAACTTACGCACAAGGTTGACCTCTTACACGGCTTTTCAGATTTAGTTGAGAGAAGCACATCGACATTTAGTGTAAGGTAGAAACAAGACAGATAGATGGAAGCAACAGCGGGAAAGAAGAGAAATAGGATCTACCACCCGCTCTTACAACGCTGGAAAGCAAACTGTTGAACGGATACCATAAAAAGTGTTTACAATAAAGGTGACTCTTCTTATTGAAAAACAAAATAAAATATAACTCTTCCAAGTACTCGTGTTGTCGTCGATTGTTAGAAAACATACCTATTACAATAATTATCTATGATGACGTATGCTGGATTTTCTATATAAAGAAGAAGCGGAGAATGTTCTATAAAAAGTACACTTGAACACGTTCTTCGAGAAATGTGTCACAACACTATTTGTGAAACAAAATAAAATGCCGTAGATATAATGATTTACAAAATAATTTTTAAAAATGACTGCCATAAACACCATCATCCTCATCATCATCAGCTGCATTATACTACAATCGGCATCATCATCAACACCGGCATCATCATCATCATCATCATAATTACCTTCACTACCACAACCACCACCACCAACAGTATTACTTACAACATTATGATCCAAACTCTTTTGAAGGGGAAAATATGTTCACTAAGGGCGGGGGG
>NW_004797488.1:458595-460105 GCF_000002075.1 Aplysia californica | reverse complement strand
AGAGAGAGAGAGAGAGAGAGAGAGAGAGAGGGTGTGTGTATCATATATGTATATGTGTGTATGTGTGTGTATGTGTTTGTATGTGTGTGTATGTGTGTGTATGTGTGTATGTGTGTGTATGTGTGTGTGTGCCATTGTGTGTGTGTCATTAATTATGTGTGTGTGTGTGTGTGTGTGTGTGTGTGTGTGAGTGTGTGTGTGTGTGTGTGTCATTGTTTGAGTGCCGGAGGTGTAGAGAGAGGGTTAGAGAACGAAGGGTACAGAAATGAGGAGACAGAGGATGATGATGTTGTAGTGTCAAGTAAGTATATTCACGTTACACATTATGTTACATTTTATATAACATTGAGGAGACTAAATCTAGGGGGAAAATTGAGCTGTTGCGGTTAGCCACTTCGCTGCTGCACGCAGTACACCAGATGTCGCTTCTTGAGTGGGGAGAAGGTTTGTATTGAGTATCTCAGTCTTGTTGCTGCACGGCAGGATCGGACAGCCGTCTCCTAAATGATCTCAATTGGGTCAATGGGGGCGTAAAAGGCACTTACATTTAATTTCCTTCAAATAAATTCTGTTTGGATTCCTGAAACTATCCAAATGTTATTCTCGTAATCAAATGAGGTGTGTGATTTGACAATACACTTTGACCAAGGTCTCTGTCTATGGTACATAATAATAATGAATTAATTGCCCATTGGGTTATACTAGTCATAAAAGTACACGTTCTACGAACGGAATAATAATGGAGAATTATTAGGAAAGTTAAAAAGAGGAAAAAGACTTAAAACAGGAAAGAAACAAAACACAAATATTTTACCTTGAATTCATCCATGTAGCACCCCCTCTTGACTACCTCTAGGGGTAAGACTTCTTCTCCTTCTTCGAAGGCGTGGCATTTTCTCCTAAAGTTCCAGCTCAATTATTTTTTTGAAAAAAGAGTTAGGCCTGCATGCCAATTGTTGCTTCCTAGAAGAACCTAATCTAGACTCTAGGTCTAGCCTAGATCTCGAAGAATTATAAAGACATAGGCCAATAATTGAAAGAAGGAGCCTTGGCCCATAGATAAATCTAAGTTTAGAAATTCACATTTTTAACAACCGACAAGCGTCACGGACGGCCTAGATTTCTAGATCTATTCACAGTAGGAAAAATCCCCTTTCAAGAATACTTTGATGATTCTTGATCGTGATCTAGATTCACCTACAGCCTAGTTCTAGACTCTAGATCTATCACAGCAGGAAAAAATCCACGTTCAATACTTTCATCATTCTTAATCTCGATCTAAGATTCACTTAGATCTAGTCTAGATCTAGATCTTAGAATCTATAATGCTCAGCAAGAATTATCCACTTTCAATATTCAAAAGGTTCTCAAAATATCACAGATCTAGATTCTACTTTCATTTCGTGATTCTTCTTGATCTCGATTTATCTCGATACATTAAGTAGGCCTACGGTAGGCTGGACAACTCTGCGCTTTCGACGACACCCTCCCTGTCACTTTCACCACCCCC
>NW_004797488.1:450245-457906 GCF_000002075.1 Aplysia californica | reverse complement strand
TTCTTCTTCTTCTTCTTCTTCTTCTTCATTTCTCCTCCTCCTCCATCTACACCTACACCTCCTCCTCCTCCTCCTCCTCTTCCACCTCCTCCTAAAGGCGTGAGACCGAAACCGGAAATTCCCGTAAACCTACTTTATGTACAACCGAACACAAAATACTTGTTGGCCCAATCGGCACTCCGCAGTGAATATACAATGTCGAAGCAAATTATGGCGATCGCTACAAAAGGACTGAATTTTACTTAAACTGGGCTTTCTTCTTACACATTTGATCTTAATGAAAATACAATAGTGCAACACTACGTTTCACGTTATCGGTGCTGGCAAAGTTTCATATTTTTTCATTCCGTAGTTTTTGAGAATATACTGTTCGCAAAATTTGGCCTTAGCTCCATTAGTAGTAAGATTACCTAGACGACATCAGAGTCCCTTCAATTTCTGAGTAATTCATATTCCCTGTTCACTCCGACTTCTCGGCCCAATCCTTTTCTACCTAATAGTAGTAATAGACTCGTCTTTGGCGAGTTGGTGTAACTGATTTTCTTTCTTATCTGTGTTACACACGTGTAATTTCTGAGTAGTGCTGAAAAGATTCTTCTACAATAGATAGATAGATAGATAGATAGACAGACAGACAGACAGACAGATAGATAAATAGATAGATAGATATAAGGGTTTTTTTAATTAATGTAACACATTGCATGTTTTTTTTCCTTTTATAGGGATGGCATTTTTCCTTGTATTGTCCCGATGACTTTTCTCTATTTTCTTTTTTGAAATTATGTTCACAGCTGACAATCCCACGTAAGACAAGTAGATTTATATTGAGAATAATAAACTGAGATTTGCATGTCTTTGAGGGCCCCTCATGTCGAGCTGTATGTTGAGGGGATTTCCAGATTGGGGAGTCGTTTCTTCCGGTGGACATCCCTTTGCTTCCTGTTTATCTGATTCCCAGATTTCTTGGGCTAGACACAGTCAATATTTGTCAGATCTTCGCTCTCAGGTCTGGAGTATTTTCTGGCATGTTTGGCAATGAACTCCTTTCGGGAAACGCCAGGCATACTCAATTACAAAGCAAACACGATTTATTGAATAATGGGCTTCCGTTGCTGAATTGTTGAATAAAAAATATCACGTTTGCAAGCTGTTGTGATGTTTTTGAACTCGCTTTTTCTTGAAATTTTCAACAAAAAAATATCATCGTGGCAAAGTCTTTACGAATAATGCAATGTTCTCGGAACGGCTGGCGCGAATGCATTATACTCTTGTTAGAAAAAAAAAACGTTTCTGCATGATCGTGTGTGTGTGTGTGTGTGTGTATGTGTGTGTGTGTGTGTGTGTGTGTGTGTTTGTGTCTGTGTCTGCGTGTATGTGTGTTTGTGTTGGTGTGTGTGTGTGTGTCGGTGTGTGTGTGTGTTTGTGTGTGTGTGTGTGTGTGTGTGTGTGTGTGTGTGTGTGTGTGTGTGTGTGTGTGTGTGCATACAGATATAATATGCAGGTAGGTAGGCAGGCAGTCAGGCAACCAAGCAGGCAGGCAGGCAGGCAGATTGGCAGGCAGGCAGGCAGGCAGGCAGGTAGGCAGGTAGGTAGGTAGGCAGGCAGGTAGGCAGGTAGGTAGGCATATATATCAAAAAGGAGGGAAGACGAACATACGAGTGTTGTAAAAACTAACAAAAAGCATCCTTCCACTCGGAGACCTAGTTAAAGCTCTATGATAGAACCTATTGTGCCTCATAATACAAAAGGTGACACCACAAACATACAAAAAACCCTCCACACGTGGCTATCGAAGCAATAACACTTCTAAGTGTTCATTGACCAGGCCGGCACATTTATTTGATTATTTACTTTGCCGTTAAAATGCGTATATTTATCTATTAATGCATCTATCCATTTATCCGTTCACTAATATATTTATTTTTTCGAAATTGCTCTTTGAAAATTATAGGCCTGACGTTCCAACGTGCACAGGCGTGTGGGTTAAACGCCCCTATCAACACTTTTGGGTTACTTTTAAATCTCCTTTGCCTTTAGGGCAGAAGCCAAGGGGGATTACTCTTTACTATATTATTATTATTACGATCTCTTTTATTAAAAGTAAAAAGTCATTTGTTGTTATGGTGTCCACAGTGGACACGTCGCTATCACAAAAACGTTTCCGCAATTCATGTCGTCAACCACGTGGACTCATTGACCCCTATTATTTTTAAAAAATCATTTCTTCTGTGTAACTTTCATGCAAAAACGGGTTAAGAAGCAAGACCTCTGAGTTTAACGTTTGTCTCCGAAAGGACTTAGCCAAATCGATTGAGAGCCTTCATAATACCACCAGAGGACGCTCAGACTGAGATTCGAACCAATGCCATCCACTCCGTAGTCCAGCATGATACCAATTTTAATGAACTAATGGAGGGCCCTCTTTCTCAAATGCCAGCTGTACCGAAATCCCCAACAAACATGGCGCTCCAGCATGATTTATCGGAAAGTCCAGCTCAGGGGCAGTAACTCCCGTAATATCAGAGCAAAAGACAGTAATTTCCCTTGGCCGATAGTCTAGCAATTATGTGGACAGATTGAGCGCTTGATCGCTGGCGGTGCTTGCGTCACGTCCATCCAGGGAGGACAACCCTGCAAGTTTTTCGTGATCACGGCCAGCACAGCCAATCAGAGGTGTTTCATTCTCCCCTTGATCGTCTGCCGACTGTTGACCCCGTTGTCTGTCGTCTGCGAGACCTATTATTTATCTCGATTACGGTTTTTCCCCCTGTTAATCCACCCGAGCAACACTGTCAGCCTGACCCCTTACTTCTGTTAACCTGATTTCAGTGAGTTCATTGTTCTTACTACGAACGGCTTTGTACTTTACAGAAAACGTTTACGTTCTCAGCGGACAGATGTATAATAATAATATTATCATTTTAAAAGTACATAAATTAATTAATAAATAAATACATAATAAGAAGAAGAAGAATAAGAATAAGAATAAGAAGAATAAGAATAACAAACAATAATAATAATAATAATAATAATAATAATAATAATAATAATAATAATAATAATCGTAGTAGTAGTAGTAGTAGTAGTAGTAGTAGTAGTAGTAGTAGTAGTAGTAGTAGTAGTAGTAGTAGTAGTAGTAGTAGTAGTAGTAGTAACGATAATGATAATAATAATAATAATAATAAAAATGATTATAATTAATTGATGATGATGATGATGATGATGATGATGATGATGATGATGATGATGATGATGATGACTTTATTATTTTTATTATTATTATTATTATTATTATTATTATTATTATTATTATTATTATTATTATCATCATCATCATCATTATTATTATTATTACAACGATAACGATTTTAATTTCGTTTAGGTAACACATCGACGCTCTACAGCATGCTCTAAGCTCTTTACAACCAGCAAAACATAGAACACGACTCAGAAACAGTATCGGCTTCCGGTGAAGCATACAGTGCAAGCTGTGAATTGCACGCACTCAAACACTAAAAAAACAGATCTTTTGCTTTCTTCTGCCGAGTAATTATTCCCACTTGGGTGAAGTGAGGAAAATTCGTGTAGGCAGATTACCCTATAGATCTAGTGATTTTCTCAACGATACAACGACGGATCCATGACACACTTGTGGCAGCGTTGGTACATATTTATTTACAGTGTCTTTTGTTAATGTCTATTGCGCACTGATCAGCTGACAGTTGGGCCGTTCTAGGTATGTTATTGGATTCCTGCAATCAAAGAATACTATTGATTTAAAAGATGGTTGTTGTTGGGTTTTTTTGTAGGGGGGGGTTGTTTTGGGTTTTTTTGTTATGTTTTTACAATTTTTTATTGACCAATTTGTAATTTAAGAATGCACTCAAACAAATACATGCTCGTTTGCCAATCTTAGAAACAAAAACAACATTGTTTCTTTTTTAAATATCAAAACCGATATCTAAACTGTCCTTAACATTTTTACTCCTTGACTTTCATCACAACTCGTCTGAAAACCTTTAGATCTAAATAGCCACCATGAGAAATGAAAGCTTTATTCAATCTTTTCTTCCTCCTTGGGTTTTTTGTTGTTGTTTTTTTTTCTTTTTTTTTCCAGTTGATGTTTGGCGTCACTTGTTTTTGTTACTCGCGTTTGCATGTTTTTGTCCTCAGGGCTATTTTCTAACAGAAACCATTGAGTTATTTTACACAATACGAGTATTCTTGCAAATACAAAGGGAAAACAAAATGTTTGTAACATTTTATGGGTTCTCGTTTATATTTTTGCACTCTAATGGCACATCTACGATGGCTGCTAAAAATGTTTTCAAAATGTATTTTGAAAAGCAACGAGATTCATTTGTTTTAAAACAATATATTATTATGGTTAGCATGAGTCCAAAGCATAAAGTTCGCTTGTTTAGGGTTTTTCTTAACTTCAAAAATTAAAAAAGCAAAAAACTATTTTTGTTCTAAAAGTAAGCTGAATCCAGGTTTTTCGACTTTTGCGTTTGACGGCATAGATCTAATAGTAGAAGTAGCCACTTTATCCCAACACTTCTCTTTCCACCTGTAGCCCCCATCTCATTCTCGTCTTTTCTTCTCCCTCCTCAACACCCTTTTACTCCCTCTTCCTCCTTCCTATTACACTAATTTACTACGTTTTCTTGTACAATCCCTAAGTCTTCCCCTTCCATTTCCCGGTACTCGCTCCCGCTCCCACCCAGAAAACGACACCCAAACTTCCCTCCCTCACTCCGTGATCTACCCTTTCCCGTGACCGCTTACAACTAGCGGGGTAGCAACTCAAGTATCGTAACCCGGGTTTGGGGGGGATCCCCATTTTGTTACGTATTCCAGGCCACTGAGTAGGGGTGCATGCCCTGTAAAATCCAGATTTTGTTGATAGATTTAGTAGTAGAGAATCAGTTTGGGGGGTGGTTTTTTTTGGTTTGTTTGGGGGGGGGGCGGTTGTTTTTTGTTAGGGTTTTTTCTGTTTTGGGGGGGGGGGGTTTGGGGGGGAGGGTTTGTGTTTGGTTTTTTTAGGGGGTGGGGGTTTTTGTGGGGGGGGGGGGTGGGGGGTTGTGTGTGTTTTTTGGGGGTTTTTTTGTTCTTTCCGTAACCTTTGGAAAAACCGAGTTGTGCCGCTTGCCCGCGCAATATCCGCAGTCACTCCCTCTCTGTTGGTGCTTTCTCGAAACTTTCTGCATTTCTAATTTTGTAGTGATTTCCCTTTCCGGCAGAGCGGGGAACGAAGCAGACGATACAGATCAGTCACTTTGTCTTCTTTGGACTTTCTTCTCCCTGATCGTCTGCCTGTAGTTTCTCACATACCCCCATGGGGAAGCCCATGTTGTTGTTGTTGTTGTTGTTGTTGTTGTTGTTGTTGTTGTTGTTTGGGATGGGTGGGTGGGGGTCAGGTAACATGGAACACTAGTAATGTATCACGTTGTTGTTGTGTTCTTGTGTGCGAGTTCAACGTCCTACCATACAGTACATACATTTTAAAAACCATTGGGGAGGAGGCATTTCTTTTTTCCTATTTGTATTGTTCTGTTGTTTGCCAGGCCAGTACAAAAGGAAGCTGAATAGGCGATATGGAAAAGGAAAAGTCGGGGGTATGTGGGTTTGTGTTACCTCACCAGTGAGGGGGTTTCATTCCCTTCCTCACCCCCCCCCCTCTTTCTTATATAAAAAATGGAAACCTTGTATATCCTTGTTTGTATGACTTTTCTTGAGAAAACAGAAGAACATTGACATAATAGTAGTCATTCAGTCCTGGAGGGAAGTAAGACAGGCGGACAGACACAACAGAGTGAAAGAAAGAAGCAGAACCTACCAGTGGAGCTCTCCAACCACCTGCTTTATATCCTTGGGCCCACTCTTGGTCAGGCATACAGTATTAGATGAATTCTAATAGTGCACCCACCGATCGACATTTCGTGAGGCCACCAAAGACAAGAGCGGCCTTCACATTACAGTCAAAGCCAAACCGGGCTGAATGGGATACACCTTATTAGAAAGGTGGAGATTCGTTTTAAAAACTTCTTCCCTTTACGAGAAACGAGCTTATATCTTTCAGATTTCAGGAGCAGGGCTTAAGTACAACCGACAAAGGTACAGCACTTTGCTTTTTGAAATTGCGTCCTTTGCGTTTTGTATGGCTTTGACATTGACAAAACAAAAACAAAAAATCCCAAACAAACAGGGGACAAGGCCGTCACTGGTAATGAGATTTATTTTTGAAGATCTCAGAAGCAAACATAATCACATTGTAAAAGATGCCTCTGGGTAAACCTCCTTCGTGTAAAAAAAAAATGATGTCCATGTGATTGAAATAAAGAAAAAGAAATGTTTCATCTCGGCTTCAATTAGAATAGATAGATAGATAGATAGATAGATAGATAGACAGATAGATAGATAGATAGATAGATAGATAGATAGATAGATAGATAGATAGATAGATAGAAGGAGGGAGGTAGGGAGAGAGGGAGGGAGGGGAGAGAGAGAGACAGAGAGAGACAGAGAGACAGAGAGACAGAGAGACAGAGAGACAGAGAGACAGAGAGAGATAATGAATGAATGAGGGAGGGTGGGGTGGGGTGTCATTGTTGTTAAACAGACATAGATTTGAAATAGTGTGAATCCCTCTTCTATGGCTTCCACTTGAAAGACATTGTTATGGATAAGATCTTGTCCATGCATCTTACAGGTGGGATGTATCGTATATCATCTTTAAAGTCTATCTCCGATACAATCCTGCACAGGTGAGTCTAAAGTTACAAAAACTCCTAAAACAACTTAGCTCTTTGTTGCAGTGTGTCCACTTCAGTGAATGTGATTATAAGGCCACGCCACGAAGTCCTTGCCACCAATGATAATGGTAGTTTGCTTCGTCAAGAAAGTTGAAATCTTTCATGTTTTATTAGCAGAAGCCAGGGCCTGTAAGTTACCCTTTACTATGTCCGCCCCATCAAAAGTAAAAAGTCTTTGTTTGCTTGAAGACCTCTATAGTGGATAAGTAGCCATTACAAACACGTAGTCAGAGTCCATGGAGTCCACTACAGTGCACAAATTTATCCCCCCCCCCCTTTTCCCCCTTATTTTGAAGAACAACAACGGTTATGTCATTTTCATGCAAACATCAACTTGGCCGGCGAATTTGAACCTCAGTTATTGCTTTATACCTCATGCATTCAAGGGCAATATGCATCACAATCATCGGGACCATAAAGAATAAAATCAAGTAGGCTAACAGTGTTTCTATACTCGGCATGAGACGTGATTTAAGTTATGTTAATGACAATGTTAGTAAGTTATATAGAGCGTATCCATGCTCAACGCGTTTTGCAACTATCATTACCTCAGCAGACAAATAAAACACTCAATAACATTCTCAACTTCAAACAAATATTTCACTGTCTACGGCCTGGTATTCATTCACAGCTGAGTGAAGTGAAGAAAATTCGTGTATATTGGAAAATGCCGAATCCTGCTGAGTCTCAAAATTCCGATTTCGTAACATCAGGATATCGAGTCTTGTAGCCTTACCACAAGAATGTCAACGACACACTGTTTTATGACTCGTGTTCTATTAATTTATTAGTCACTCCTCTTTCCTTTTTTCTTTCCTTTTTTGGTGTTTGGTAGTTGTTGTTTTG
>NW_004797488.1:447763-449613 GCF_000002075.1 Aplysia californica | reverse complement strand
TGTGTGTGTGTGTGTGTGTGTGTGTGTGTGTGTGTGTGTGTGATGAAACAGCAAACCATGGTGCTAGCATCTAGACAACAAATTTCATTTAATCTTATATTATCTCATCTTATCTTATCTTACCTTATCTCATATTATTATCTTATCTTCTTGGGTCAGAGCGATCACAGCCATCTAGGTTACCTGTTCCCTTGAGACATAATTACAACTCGACAATCAGCCGCACGGCGACTTGGGCGTAGAGTAGTAAGTCAGATTATTCAAAATACGAGAAGAAGGGCCAGCTAAACTAGACTTTCACCGGTGTAGCGGCCAGGGGTTTCGCTGTCGCACGCAGGAGACCACAGTTCGATCCCCAAGGCGGGAGAATGATTTTTATCGAGTATCTATGTCTTCCTGCTGGAATGTTGTAACCCTTGCAATCCGTGTTAGCCTTGAGTCCGAGACTGCCTTGTGAAGTCAATGTATTATTATATAGTTGCAAAGTTTTACACACCATCGACACAATGTAGATCATTTAGGAGACAGGCTCCTTAGACCTTAATTTTGAGGCTTAACCCAGACTGATAGGGATATATCATCCATGCAGAAAGTCGGAAATTTTCTATAAAAACTCTTCCCACATGAGAATCGAACCCAAGTCTTCTACGTGTGAGGGCAAAGCGCCTAAACGCTGCACCACAGACGTCACCGTCTTCTGGAGTGACAGATCACGCATACAAAAGGTGGGACCACAGGCTGCAATAAAACCTCTATGCGGGAAACCAGGCAAAAAAAGAAAAGAAAACTTTGCCAATGCTGGTGGCGACATCTATATCAGAGCTCTTACATAGTGGAGTACGCTTTTTGTATGCAATCACGTGCTTTGCATAAAGTAATATTTGACGTGACTCACTATGCCAGTATCGTCTTTGATGTGGTTCAAAAAGCAAGTATCGATGCCTGTTACACGTAAAAATTGGCACTGAAAGATAAAACCTCTCTGTAGTGGCAAATACCTAAGAGCCAATTCTGACGAATAAGCGTGGCTGGTTGCAATATATGTGCTAATCTCAGCCTTGGACGGGCTTTTAGCTTGTCCATCGACTTTATCTCAGTGGCCAGGGGTATATCTTCTCTTCTTTTTTACCAACTCCCTCCAAAAAGGATTTACTCCCCATATTTCCATAACAGATCAAGTCCCATTTCAATGTGGCCAATGAAAGGAAGTCACGAGGGATTTGTCGTGGGAATGCGGGTCACTGGTGCACAGAATTGTGAACATAGCGTACGTTCACGCTTAATGTTACCAGCCGCATGAGTCAATGGATGAAGCAAGACAAGTAGTACTGAATCTTTCTCTCGGCATGGTACGGTACGGTAAGGTACGGTATGGTATGGTATGATATGGTATGATATGGTATGGTATGGTATGATATGGTATGGTATGGTATGATGTGGTATGGTATGGTATGATATGATATGGTATGTATGGTATGGTATGATGTGGTATGGTATGGTATAGTATGATATGGTATGGTATGATATGGTATGGTATGGTATATGGTATGGTATGGTATGGTATGGTATGATATGATATGATATGATATGGTATGGTATGATATGGTATGGTATGGTATGATATGGTATGGTATGGTATGATGTGGTATGGTATGGTATGATATGATATGGTATGTATGGTATGGTATGATGTGGTATGGTATGGTATAGTATGATATGGTATGGTATGATATGGTATGGTATGGTATATGGTATGGTATGGTATGGTATGGTATGATATGATATGATATGATATGGTATGGTATGATATGGTATGGTATGGTATGATATGGTATGGTATGGTATGATGT
>NW_004797488.1:444645-447005 GCF_000002075.1 Aplysia californica | reverse complement strand
AGAGAAAGAGAGAGAGAGACAGAGAGAGACAGAGAGAGACAGAGAGAGACAGAGACACACAGAGATACACAGAGAGAGAGAGAGAGAGAGAGAGAGAAAGAGAGAGAGAGAGAGAGGCTGAATGTTGGGTACAATATTATCAGCACCCACGCTGCTGACCAAACGCCTTTTTTCATTTTTGGCAATACATTTTACTTTTGCAAAATTACCCTACTTGTGAGGAAAAAAATCAAATTGAAACTGTGACCAGTTTTTAAAAATAAATTAGAATTCAAATTTCGAAAGAATACCTTCTTTAAAACGGTTACACTGACAAAAAAAACTCTTAATCTGGAAACTGCTGTTAATTTTTAAAAAGGCGTTTTTTCAGCGTACCGCAGAATAGCACAACAGAAATAATGATAATAATGATAATAATAATAATAATAATAATAATAATAATAATAATAATAATAATAATAATAATAATAATAATAATAATAACAATAATATTAATAATAATAATAATAACAATAACAATAATCATAATAATAGTGATAACGATAATGATTATGATTATGATAATAAGAATAAAAACATTTGTAAATAGCATTTATATAGCTCATTTCTCTAAGTTGCAATGCTCAATGCGCTTTACAAGAAATGTTAGTAGTCAACAATGGCAGAAAAACACATTATGCCTATTCACACGCAAGGGCACTTAAAATGGCACAAACAGAAAAGACACACCGATCCGTCCATAAGAAACTTAAATGTAACATTATTACAACAAAAAGGACTGGAAGAATTGCCACAAGAGTTGTTAAATAATATGCTTGCACATTTATCATCATAAGCCCAATTGTCTAGAATTTTAATGTACCCCCACCCCTGCCCCCTAAAAAAAACCCATCCAGTCAGACACAAATTGTACATCAGGTACGTAAAAAATGTCTTCTTAATTGTATATGCGTGTATTTCTAAGTGTACGAGTGTATGTGTGTATCTGAATGCGTGTGTGTTTGCGCGCGAGTGTGTTTGTGTGTGTGTGTGTGTGTGTGTGTATTTGTGTGTGGGTGTGTGTATGTTTGAGTTTATGTTTTTGTTCTTTTGTGTGTGTATGTTTGTGTGTGTATGTGTATGTGTGTTTGTATGAGTTTGTGTGTGTGTGTGTGTGTGTGTGTGTGTGTGTGTGTGTGTGTATGTGTGTGTGTGTGTGTGTGTGTATGCGTGCTTATGTCTTCTCCTTTAGATCTAATGTCGAGACGTATTGCTTGTTATTTCACAAAACTGGGGCAGTGTACCATCGTGCGTTCTGGTCGTGGAAACATTTTCTAAATCTTTGACGTTGCCTTCTGGCGCATCAGAAACATGACCAAACCAGACAAAAAGAAAGAAACGACAGGCTATTAGGTCGCTTTAGATCTGGGCCGTAATCTATTTTGTTTTAGAACTGTGATTGTTATTCTGTCCTCTTCGCCATTTTTTATGGGGGGGGGGGGAGTCGTTTGAGTTTCGAATCTGTTTGGAGTTGAATTCATTTTCCTCTTCACTCCTGGAATAACAGGACACACATTTGGATGGACTGAACAGTGACTAGGAGGACCCAATAAAACAACGACAATTTTTTCATAAGAGTTTTACGGCACTTGCAACATAATAAGGTCATATAAGTGCCGAAGATTAGAGGTGTTGCGAGAGAGTAACAAACACAAAAAAAGAATGGAAGATAAAGACAGTATATTATGTTTGAAAGAAAAGAAGGAAAAAGCTATAACACCCTCCAATCACCCACTAACGACAAAAACAACAAACAGCCACAACAACAACAACAATAAAAACAACAAGTGGAACAACAACGTGATAGAACGAAGACAAAAACAACAACAACAAAAACAGCAAGTGCTCATATGACCTTATGTAGTTGCGAGCGCCGTAAAACCCTCTACTATAAAAAAAACCCAATAACAACAACAACAACAACAACAACAGCAACAACAACAACAACGATGAGGCAACAAAAAGTAGGATCATGCCACTGGTTCATGTTATTATTTTTTAACTGGAAAAATACAAGCAAACTGGCAGAGACAAAGAAGAACGTTTGGTGTTTCCAAACAACAAACTAGTCACACTCATATGTTTTCATCCACGTCGACAAATAATAATAATAATAGTAGTAGTAGTAGTAGTAGTAGTAGTAGTAGTAGTAGTAGTAGTAGTAGTAGTAGTAGTAGTAGTAATAATAATATTGATGATAAAATAATAATAAAAAATAATAATAATAATAATAATAAATAGCATTTATACGGAGCATTTCTTTTTTCTAAAAAATGCTCAATGCGAAAAAGACATCACATCTTACAAATTAATCGACATGC
>NW_004797488.1:441798-444491 GCF_000002075.1 Aplysia californica | reverse complement strand
TATATTATGTATATGTGTAAAAAATTCTATAAGAAAAACAGTCTCGCAGTGATTTTGCGGAAAATACTCTAAAAGGTAAGTGAAAAAAAGTACTTTAGGAAAAAAAGGTTAAGATGGAAAAGAGGGCTCTGTAGGCACTCCTTTAAAAATTTAATTTCGTAAAAGATACCGACTTGAAATGTAGCTCAACATTTTTGCTTTTTTTCCTGAGGCTCATCGATTGTTGTTCTCTGTGGTTCGGGATAATGGGAAAACAAATGATAAGAGACCAGAGTTCCGTTTTTATCCTCCCTAGATCGCATATCTAAGCAGACAGACAGACAGACAGACAGGCAGACAGACAGACAGACAGACAGACAGCCAGACAGACAGACAGACAGACAGACAGACAGCTCTGTCAGCCCAGACATAGTATTGGACCATTATCCATTACCGCCTGCCAAAATCTATAACTCACAATACGGAGAGGCGTTTATTTTTAGGGCATCACATTTCCCAACCAGCAAGCAATGTTTAAAAGGTCTCAAAAGGCTATAGTAATGACAATATCAAATTGAAGACAATGTCCGAGTCTAACCGTGCATCTATCAAATTAGGTCAAACACTCTTTTGGTCTCAAATCAACAACGGGCGGCAAATACAATAATTGGTGATAATATGGTAAGTCATAAGTAAATAGAATACTGTACACAAAATTCTAAGTAAGTCTGGACGATAGTAAGAAACAAATGAATTTTGAAATTATTTTTTTTTAATGAATGACCTACTTTGCTAGATACACGGTTAGAGTCGGACACCAACAATATGTGTGACGATGTGGTGAAAACATCCCCTCGTCAGTTTCTGGGCATAAGAAAGTATTGGTATAATCGTAAAGCCTGTTGGTTTGTCTTGCTTTTGGTGAAAATAACACCCATCTACCTTGAACTTAAGTAGAGATATTTTGCCATTGAAGGCAGTATGGGTCGCTTCATGTCAGACGCAAAATTAACGAGAAAATGGCCCCGAAAGTTTGCGGACTTTTAAAAAATGAGAGTTATGGGAAAATGCGATTTTTGTTTAATACATTTTTGCGTGCCTTTGATCAACGTTTCTCAATACAATTTCACAGTGAAATGGGCGTTTTCGTAGATATTATAGGTCTTGAGGAAAACAAATCAATAAAACGTGCCCAACCGGCGGGAAAATGTGGGTTTCTTCGACTGCATTATTTAGACAAGCACCTGATTTCACCACGGTGCCTCACGTTATGCTGATCTCAAGCCACAGGAGCGCCCTGATCTGGGGGTCAAAAGCGGGTCTTGCAGCCAAAAAAAAGGTGAGTGTTCGATTCTCAGCTCTTTCAAAAAATAAAAAGCTGGAGTACAGGTATTTTTGTCCCCTATTCTCTTTAGTTCACTCTACTTTTAATAACTACAAGGTGATCGTCTTAACTGCATTATGTTGAGAAGGTTTGTTTGTTGCGTGTGTTTTTTTAATGTTGTTGTTGCTGTTGGGGGCATGGGGTGGGGGGGGGGCTTTTTTGTTTTGTTGGTTTTAGCCGGGTGTTGTTTGTTTGTCGGGGCGGTTGTTGTTTTTTCTTGATTTGTTTTTGTTTTTTTGTTTGTTTTGGGTTTTTTTAAATATTGTCTGCATGAGTATAATAATATGATTGTCGTAATGTCAACGACTGAATAGCTTTATGTCTACATTCTACATAGACATTGCATCCCAAGTTTTACCATGGGGATTAAATAAAACAGTTCTCTTTCATTTACCTTGTGCTTCCTAAGTAAAACCAGCCCAAATCATCTCACTATTGTCCATGGGCCTCTCGTGGTCGAGAGGTTACGGTGTTCGCCTCTCATTCAGTAGGTAATGGTTTCGAAACCTGACAGCGACGGAAACTTTCCTTCTCTAAAATTTTCTCCTTTCACCTCTTTTCCTCTGTCGTCTGCTGTCGTCTCCACTTTCTGCCCCCTCCAGCTCCCCTCCCATTTGCCCCCTCATCTGGGCTTCTGACTCTTTCTGCAGAGTTTCTACTGCTTCTCCTTGGCTCCTTCTTACTGCTGTCTTTTAGCCACACCCCCTGATCTTATGGTGGATACGATCTAACACCTTGTCTTTTCGAATTAGGTCCATTGTGCAGGTTGCACACGTTAAAGATCCTTTAGTGGTCCTAAAATCGATAAGAATAGGCTTCGGCCGCCACCCGGGCAAAGTTCAAAATTCCTGCCAAACCGAAGAGGTTTAATGTGTCTCGCACGCTCATATGACCTCATGCAGTTGCGAGCGCCGTAAAAACACAACAACAACAAAAGACATCAGCAGTTTCCAGGGTGCACAGGTAATGTTCTTTGCTGTCACATGCACAAAGGCGTGAGTTCTCTTTCGTAGTGAGGAATTTTTTTCACCGAGTATCCACGTCTGTCTGCTGGAATGTTGTACCCCATCCCACTCGGGTTTGTCATGATGGACAATGTGGAAGAGGCATGCCTACTAATTGATCTACATTTATTTATTTATTTATTTATTCATTTATTAATTCATTAATTGATTGCAGGGGGGGGGGAGTGCGTATAACATTACAATTTAAAAACTAAAAATCAATCATTTGAAATCACGCCATACGAGTGGCCTTATAACTGAAATGTCGGCCAACCCTTCTAAAACAGGAGACGGAACAAAGCTCTTTACTTTGAGGATTTCATCTG
>NW_004797488.1:434298-436798 GCF_000002075.1 Aplysia californica | reverse complement strand
GTAGGTCTAATGTCCAAAGAACGAATTCACCACATTGCTCAGATATCCAAGGCTATGGGGAAGTATCCTCTAGGTAGGTCCCTCGAATGCTGACAACTAACTGTTTGTCTATTTGTATGTCTGTTTGCTTGCTTCCTTGTTTGTTTGTTTAAGTAAAGAGAATCACGTTAACATAATAATAGTAATAGTAATAGCTACTGAGTCCTGGGAAAAAGAGTAGCGACAGACAGAAACTACAGAGAGAAATTAAAGAAGAAGGACCAATCAGTGTCGTCCTCCAACCACACATAATGGAGAGTGTCGATAGGAAACGTAATCAACTTGTGGCTGAGATTATAAGCTTTCTTTTGTTGTATGATTTGTGCAAACAATGTTGAAAATAAGAAAGCTAAGGCCAAATAAGCATTACTTTTCAGCCCACCCTCGAGTACATAGTATTATGTGAATGCACATGTTCGTATGTTTGTTTGCGTGTGTGTGTATGTGTGTGTGTGTGTGTGTGTGTGTGTGTGTGTGTGTGTGTGTTTGTGTGTGCGCGCATATATACGTATGTCTGTCCGTTGGTATGACTCTTTGTGTCTGCGAGTTGTGTGTGAGTGAGAGAGAGAGAGAGAGAGGGAGAGTGAGAGAGAGAGAGAAAGTGGCAATGTGTGTGTGCATGTGTGTGTTTGAAAGAGAGAGAGAGAGAGAGAGAGAGAGAGAGAGAGAGAGAGAGAGTGTGTGTGTATGTGTGTGTGTGTGTGTATGTGTGTATGTGTGTGTGCTCGTTTGTTTGTTTCTGTTCAGAGCCATGAAAAGAGAGCCATAGAGACAAACATAGAAATAAGATTCTGCTAAGATCTAATCCAAAATAATTGTATTTCAGCCACCCCACAACCCAACAGCTTCAGCTTCAACCCATCAAAGCTTGGGTGTAGCGTCGTCTTTCAGAAATAAAAGCCAATGTCTCCAGGTGCTGAAATATAAACGTTGACGTCAGAATATTGGCATGAAAATAATGCTTATAACGAGACGATAACTTCTGTATGGTGGAATGGCCGGTGTGTTAACAGTATCAAAATAAATCTCTCTTCACCTGACCCCGCCCCCTCTGCTCACCCAGGATGAACCAACAGCTGATAAGGAGTCTGGGCTTCACGGTGAGTCATATCAGAATCAATGTTATGTGATTATCAATGTTTTACGCTCCCATCGACAAAAATAAGATGCAGTCCGACACGACCATCCATTGTGCCGGAGAAAAGTGGTTGTCTTACACATGTGGTCGTCTTACACAGTACCATTATAATGTAGATCTAAACAAATACACAAGAGAGGACATTTTAATGGAAAGTGGGCGCTTGCACAGGTGATTGCAATACACAAGCACAAATTGGATCTGTATAGGATACTGTATGGCTGTAAAAGAAGAAGATACTTATACATAAATAGCCCCTCCTAATACAACACCGGATAGATTTATGATGTATCCCCCACTCCGTTTCCCATCCCCTTTTCAATCAGCCTTCCATTCTCGTCCTCCCAAACAAACACCATTTCTACACCCCTCCCCTTTCCCCCACTGACCACCTCCTTTCCCCCTCATCTCATTCTATCCAACCTTTACCCTGTTTTTTTAATACCCCCCCCCCTCACATCTCCTCCCCATTCCCTTACCCCAACCCCACACCAGACTCCTGCCGTCACCATCTTTTAAACACTACCCCCCCCCCCCCCCCTAGGGCCAATAGACATAAACTTTCAACTGTTACTAAACAAACTTTACACTCTTACTACACCAAACTTTAAACTCTTCCTCTTTCAATAACCCATTGTTAACCTTTTCTTTCCCGCCATCCCCAGACCAAGGGAACACAAACTCTTGACTACTCTTCCTCTTTCAAAAACCGTTATTAACTTCTTTTCTTTCCCGCCACCACCAGGCTTAGCAGCAGAGACTTTAGACTCTTACCAAAACCCTTACTGAAGCAAACTTTAGACTCTTACCGAAACTCTTACTACTACAAACTTTAGACTACTCGACTGATGGGTGGTTGGCGGGGGCCCTGGTGTGGTTTGCTTCTTCTTTCCTATCAAACATCTGTCGTCCTTATCTCCCCCTTCTTCTTGTTTATGTTTGTTGCTCTCTTGTAACACCTCTAATCTTCTGGCGCTCATAGGACCTTATGCAGTTGCGTGCGCCGAAAAAACTCTACTAAAACAAAAACTTCCACAAATCAGTTATTGACCCTTTTTTTCCCTCCATCATCCCCCAGGTCCCACAAACACACACTTTATTAGTCTCGACCTCTTTCACGAACCCGTTAACCTTTCCCTCACCCCTAGCCCCAGCAGACATAAACTTAACTTACTAAAACTCATTTTAAAGCAAACTTTTGACATGTCCTTTTTCACAATAGTTGCCGTTGTCGGTGTATATATACATACGGTGTATATATACATACACTGAAATTTGTATTGTATATACAAATGTAAATAAGCCTTTTCCATATTTACAAAA
>NW_004797488.1:430291-433607 GCF_000002075.1 Aplysia californica | reverse complement strand
GTGTGTGTGTATGTATGTATGTGTGCGTGTATGTGTGTGTATGTTTGTGTATGTGTGTACACTGTATTTGTGCATGTGTATGTGTGTGTGTGTGTGTGTGTGTGTGTGTGTTTGTGTGTGTGATATATTTGAGGGGGGGGGTATTTTTTGTTTTTGTTTTTGTTTTTTGTTAGTGTTTTACGGTGCTTGCAACTGCACAAAACCATATGAGCGCGCGGGACACATTAAACATTTTCTGTTAGTAGGAAATTTTGAATTTTGCCTCGGCAGCGGCCGAAGCCTACTCGGGCCACAAAGGAATCTTCACCGCGCGCAACTTGCACACGGGACCTCCGAGATTTTTCGACATTATCCGAGAAGACTACGTGTTGTCTTTTGCCGACCATAAGATCAGGGGTGTGGCTGAAAGACAACAGTAAAAAGGAGATAAAGTAGAAAAGCTGCAGAAAGAGTCAGGCAAGAACCCAGAGGAGGGGGCAAATGAGTTGAGGGGGTGGGGGGCAGAAAATGAAGACGAAAGCAGACGACAGAACATTGGTTAGAGAGCAGGAAAGGAAGTGAATGAAGAACATTTTAGAGAAGGCTAGGTGCAGATCTTTCCTACCCGAAGATCATGGGCGTAGCTGAAAGACAGCAGTAAGAAGGAATCAAGGAGTAGCAGTAGAAAGTCTGCAGAAAGAGTCAGGAGTCCAGAGGAGGGAGCAAAGGAGGTGAAGGGGTGGGGGCAGAAAGTCGAGACCAAAGCAGGCCGCAGAAAATTGCTAGAGAGCAGAGAAGGAGGTGAATGAAAGGAGACAATTTTAGAGAAGAAAATTTTTCCATCGCAACCCGGATTCGAACCCGAGACCTTTGAATGAGAGACGAACACCAAGGCCACGAGAACCCCCGTCCTCCTGTGAGTGCGTGTTATAAGAGCGCACGAAGGTGTCTTGGCGTGTAGATGGAATTCATTATCTTAGTCACTCATTACTTTTTTTTCTTTTGCTTTACCATTGGGGTTTTCAGCTGCTTACATTCAGGGTTGCCGAGTATGTGTTCACTTGCCTGGGGTTCTTTGGGGGTTTCTTTGTTCAAGCGGTTTTATTGATTAAATTGTTGCCTTGTGTTCCGGTCTTCTATTGTTTCTCACCGTGTTTACTTTTGCTTTTGTTTCACTTTTGTCTATGTTTCTGCTGCTGTTGTTGTAGTTTGTTTCTAAGGCGATTTGTTGTTGGGTTTTTTGTGGGGGTTTGTATTGATATTTCTTTTGTTTTAGTAAGAATATATTTTTATTTTCTTATTGTTCACTTGCAACACAATTAGTCACACTAGTGCCAAAGATTAGAGGTGTTATAAGAGAGTAACAAACACAAAAAAGGAGGAGGAGAAATAAGGGCGACAGATGTTTGATAAAAAAGAGGGAGCAAACCACACCAGAGCAAACACCAACCACCCAATTTGGTGTTTTAATCTTCGGTTGATTTTCTAGGAGGGGGGAGAGGGGTCTATAAAACGTCTTAAAACTTTAAAATCTTTTTAAAAAAGATCCTGTAATCAAAAGAAGTAAAAGCGATGCACGTATAGCACGTCACTGAGATGCAGAGAGGCGTGGGAAATCACTGAAGGTGGGACTAGGTGGGGGGAACAATGTAGGAGCCAAAGGAGGGATAAAGGGATGGGCAGTTGGGGATGGGAAGGATGAGAGAGACAGAGGGAAAGAGAGACAGAGACAGAGACAGAGACAGAGACAGAGGGAGAGAGAGAGAAAGAGAGAGAGAGAGAGAGAGGGGGGAGGGGGGAGCGAGGGAGACAGGGAGACAGGGAGAGAGAAAGATGGGGGAACGGGTGAGGGGAGGGGCAAGTGAAGCAAAGCAACAACCATTACAACGCAGGTCCTAACCTTTATGTAGTTTGATATAATAAGTTCATACACTCTTGATTTTGAGTAATTTGGCCTTGTATATTTGTTTGTTAATGAACCAGTTTAAATTACAGATTTAAAAAACAACTTTCAATAGTTTTTAGATACTGTTGTGTATGGGCATCCCTTCTATACTGCTGTGATATTTGTTTGATTAAAGACAAGCACATTGACACAGTAATGGTCATTTAGGGCTGAATTAAGGTAAGACACACAGACAGAAACAACAGAGAAAAAATAAAGAAATAGGAAAGTAGAGAAACCTTTAACCCCAATGGCTTCCTGGACTCCTTTCCGCAGTTCCCTGTTGCAGTGCTACGGCAGCCTGGAATCCCGCAAACATGGTTATAATAGTTACATCGATAACTTTCTATTATCAAAGATCGTTCATAAGAAGATAGGTCCAATTCACTCGCCCCAAAAAGTGTCCGCAGATGTCCGCACATTGGTTCAGATGGTGCAGAAGTCTTTGTTTTGAAGCTCTCTTACGTTTCTCCAGAAGAAGAACAGGAATAACACAGTGTGTTAGTTTCGCTTTTATTGTTTTTCACACAAGTAGGGTAACTCTGTTCGAAACGTCTGCACTTTTTCGAAGAGGGCGCCTCCGGATTTTGAGTTCAACATGGACACGTGACTCAGCCTTGTTGTGATTGGCTGTAAACCTCCCGATCGTGCGATTCGCAGGCCTGAAAACAAAAGCGTTTGCTTTTGTAGGTCATCGACCGAGTCGATCGGTTTGTGCCACGACGCCGCTTTGCGCCCTCAGTTTGGCTAGTCCCGACTACCAGATCGACCCGACCCGACCCGACCCGACCCAATAGCGTATGTGGGCACCCCCTATTAGGCGCTTGGATGTCACACGCAGGTGACCCGAGTTTGATTTCCGAGTTGGGGGAAATCTTTATCAAATACTTCGATCTCTCTTCTGAGATGTTGTATCCCTCTCAGCCTGGTTGTCTGACAGGAGAGTCTGACGCCTGCTTCCCAAATTATCTAAATTGCGTTGGTGGGGCCGTAAAAATCATGTACTTTTAAAAAGTTTAATCTGTCTGAACTAACTTCAACTTCAAGTCCCGTTCATGAGAATTTGAAGAGTGTGCCGAATGTCCGCCCCGCTTAAGCGGTGATTGAAAGCTGTCTGCCAGCGGATCCACTGTCCCCCTGGAAAAATGATTTGTCTGCCAGCACCCAGATACAATCGATAGAGAGCCTTGTGTGATCGTAACAATGTGTCAGTGAAGGGTTAGGTGCCACTGGGTGATTGAGGAGAGGGGAGAAGTGGATGTTGTGGATGGCGTTGATGGTGGTGGTGGTCGTGTGTCTGCTGTTTTTGTTGTTGCTATTGTTATTGTTATTGTTATTGTTGATGTTGATTTTGTTGTTGTTATTCTTCTTCTTCTTCTTCTTCTCCTTTTC
>NW_004797488.1:422302-428228 GCF_000002075.1 Aplysia californica | reverse complement strand
ACAGACAGACAGACAGACAGACAGACAGACAGACAGACAGACAGACAGACAGACAGACAGTTGTATTTGCGATATCTGAGCGGGAAAAAGACGATGGAGCAACTGCCTTGTCCAATGTACAATGGATCACTGACAGAAATGTGACGTTCAATTGGCTTTTTATTCTGGACCACACCATTGGGGCTGCATTTTAAAATTATTAATTAATTTTTTAGGGGTGGGGGGTTGCGGGGTTCTTTTGTTTCGTTTTGGGGGGGGTGGGGGGAGGGGTAAATTATTTTACAATAAGAGCGTGAATATCTGCAGTAAAGATGACGTGCATCTGCGTAATATTGGCATCGATGTGTATTTTGTGTGCATATGTGTGTGTATGTGTTTGATTATTTATGAGTACATTTACCTGTGCAATGAAATGTGTGTGTGTGTGAATGGTAGGTGCGTTGGTGGTTTGTCCCTTTTTTCCTATCGAATATCTCTCGTCCTTTGTTCTCCTCCTTCTTTTTTGCGTTTGTTGTTCTCTTGTAACAACTCTAATCTTCTGCACGTATATAACCATAGTATTATTGTGTTGCAAGTTACATGGAACTCTTTCTGCACTAAAACTAAGCAACAATAGTGAAACGTGTATCTATCTATGTTTTGATTTACAAGAAAATTACAGGACATGACAAGCTATGAAAAACACAAATGTATGGGCAAGGCATGGGCAAAGAAAGCGGGTAAACGATGCCGAGAAGCCATAAGTTGTTAACCCCTTCAATGCTAGGCCCGTGACTTTGAGGATTTAAACGGTCTTGGTGGGGGGGGGGGGGCTGGGTAAATACATGTACAGTAAATGGTGTATGTATGGCTCTTTTCGTCTATGCAGACGGTCAATTTAGCTTAAGATGGTCTAAAGGTTGTCTTCGTGCAGCTTCTTTCATGGCAAATTCTGTTTAAAGCGCAGATTCTGTCTCAGTGCTTGCAAGTCAGTGGCGTGGATCGAAGTTCTGTATTTCAGCTGTTTTCCTTTCGTCGTCGGCGCTTCTCATCCTGGTTGTATCTGAGGCTGCAGCTCTCTAGCATAATAAGTCTTTCCTTTATTCTTCTCCTCCATGTTTTCCTGTCCTCGGCTATTTCTTCCCAGATGCTACCACCTACAACTTAAATGAGCTGTTTTGCATGTGTCTTTGTATCTCAGTTTTGGCGTTCCTCTTGGTCTCTTTCTCTGGGCAAGTTCTCCATAGAGACTTTTATATTTTTAAAAATGGAGTATAAAGTGTTTATCATATAAAGGTATGTTTCGGGGAGACTGCAAATGTTGGCGAGTAGGGGTGGAAATGATCTTATGTTCTTTAACAATTATATCAATTTCAAACAACAGCCTTAAGAAATATGTTGTGGTGATTCATGATATAGAGGAGAGTGCTACTACTCCTGGGCTGGCTCTATAGTCTCATCTAGGAGCCCAAGACTGTTTCGTACTCTCGGCACTGAGAGGTTAAAGTGCTCTTAGGAGCAAATTGTGTTGATAGCATTGTAAAACAATATAAACTGAACGCTTATCAAGTTACTTTTTTAATGTAGGTATTTTTACACCTCCATCGACATAATTTAGAACATTTAGCAGGCGGGTTTCCGATCTCGCCAGTCAGTGTCAGGGTCAGCTAGGGTTGAAAGGGATACAACGTCCCAGCAGAAACACCGAGATACTCGTTTAGAATTTCTCGCCAAGCAGGAATCGAACTTGGGTCTCCTGTGTGCAACAGCGAATGGATTAAAACTATATCATATAGCCTCCAGGGCAAAATTATTGAATAGGGATTTTTTTTTAAATGGCTGATTCTAAGATGGAGGCATAATGAGTGTACTACGGCATAGATGAATTCAGCGCTCCTCCCAGCGCTGTGCAAGACAAACCTTCTAAGAGAAAAAGGCGAAGACAACGCTAAGGGACCCAAGCCACCATTAAAATCGGAATATCAGTTATCGACCCACAGTAAATGATTTGTTTCCAAGAAAGCAAGAACAGACTGATATAGAAGTCCATTCGTACTTACTGAAGTGAGGTTACTGAACATTATAATATAGCCCTACAAATGAATCAGAGAGGGAGATATAACAGACAGACAGACAGACAGACAGACAGACAGACAGACAGACAGACAGACAGACAGACAGACAGATAGACAGACAGACAGACAGACAAGACAGACAGACAGACAAACAGACAGACAGACAGACAGACAGACACACAGACAGACAGACAGACAGACAGACAGACAGCGAATGTTTATGGAGCAGTGCTTTTTCAGTGCGGAATACATAATACGAGTATATATTAATGTATGTCCGTTCTTGTTGTGTGTATATGTGAGTTCACATGAACTTTGTAACACCACTGCCAATATAAACGGCCAAGACAAAATTCTCCCTGAGAGATGAATAAAGATTGTCTTTGCCATTGTAAAGCTATCTCGAAGGGGCCTCCAATTGCATCTATCTCGGACAGGACGGCGCATAGTAATTGGTTTTATTACAAGTTTTACGGCACTTGCAACCCTGAGGTCATATAAGTGCCAAAATTTAGAGACGTAACTGGAGAGAAAATATATAGAGAAAAGAAGGAACTGATAAGGACCATGGTTATTAATTGATAGGAGAATGAAGGACCAAGCCACACCAGAGCACCCGCAAACCACCCACTGCGCATAGTAAGCGGAGAGCCAAGAAAATTCCCCAATTGAAGCGGTATCATCTACACTGCAACTTATCACAGAGCAAAGTGCGTGGTGGCACAGCGGAGGGGCCAAAGCTTGGGTCTTAGTTCTTTGGCGTTTGACTAACACAGAGGAGCCCCAAAAAATGTATACTGCAACAATCGATTTGATGATTTCAAATACTAATTAAACTAATCCCAAATTGATGAGTAAAAGCTCGCAAACCGAATCATATTTTTTTTTAATTCGGATAGTACTAAAACCCAAGCCATATTCCTAAAACCCTAGCCCTGTAACCATTGTTTAGGTTAGAGATTACCCAGTAGAAAATGTTGGTATTGATACATCTGAAATAGCATTATAAATGGCTCCTCCATGTTGTCAGTGAGGCGGCATTGCGTTGACTCTTCCTTAGTGTTCCCTTTGAACCCCAACCAAAGTGTATCGATAGCGCCATAAAACAAAACGTGATATATAGTTAAATTTGGGGAGGAGTTCCGCAGAGGGCCGGCACTTACCGTGACAAGGTCCACTGAGCAAACTATACAAGAGCTAAGGTTAGGGTTAGGGATTAGGTTAGTGTTACGGTTAGGGATTGGGGTTAGGGTTGGGGTTAGAGTATACCCCGCTCAAAATATCTCCTCTTTTGTGTGTTGTTGGTCGGCCGGCACTCTGCGGAACTCCTTCCAAAATTTGTCTGCGATGGCAACCTACTGTCGAGGAGAAAAGTGGCCGTATTAGACATGTGGCCGTCTTACACGCTGTCATTATTATTGTAAAGAACAAAATGCAGAAGGGGACATGGGAAGAGTCTGTTTGTTCGGGTGATAGTCCGATACAGATGGCCTTTAAAGCACGTTTGAATGTATACTGTAGACTTAACTGAGTTAGATGTGAAGATCGATACACAGATGGAGAATCATGGTAGTCAAGCTAAATACAACAAAACAATCACTAATGAATACTGTCAACATCCAAACTCGATACCATATTTTTTTATCAATGGATCAATCATTCCCCTACTCTTTTAGTTTAAATGTAGATTGAGATCTATTTTAAGTTGTATTTAACCCAGAATAGAGCATCATAGTGCCTCTATAAGATGAGCAGTAAATAATAATGTAACCTTCATTCTCGATGCTATTTCTCAATTATCAGTTTGTCCTAATCATTTATGGGGGGGGGGGGCATTTCACTGCCAAGCTATGTGGGCAAAATGTTCGCCAAGATATTGGAATGGCGAACAAGACACAAAGTTGAACCATTTCTGAGTGAGGCCCAAATGGGATTTAGAAAGGGAAGATGATGCACCGACGCAATATTTGCCCTACGACAAATGTGCGAAAGGGAAATAGAACACAACAGGGAACTAAATTTAGTATTTATCGACCCGGAGAAAGCGTTTGACAGAGTGAACAGAAACAAGCTGTGGAAAGAACTCGAAGACTACACTGTAAGAGGCCAGCTTCTAGATAACATCCGTGCCATTTACGAGAACAGCATAAGTGCAGTAAGAACGTCAGAGGGACTCACAGAATGGTTCAAGATAACATCCGGAGTAAGACAAGGTTGTGTCCTATCACCACTACTATTTATCATATATATGGATAGAATTACAAAAGAGGCCAACACAAAACCAGACGCCCTAATTGAATTACTCTTCGCTGATGACCAAAGCCTTACACACAAAGATGAACGAAGTCTCCAACAACACACCACCAGATTAAACGAAGAATGTAACAACTACGACATGAAGATCAAGATCAACAAAACAGAGACAATGAAAGTAAGCAGAAAGCCAGAACCACTCAGGATACACATCAACAACAACAGTCTCAAACAGGTCCAAGAATTTAAGTACCTCGGAAGTATATTTATAGAGGATGGGCGACTAAACAGAGAAATTGAAACACGAGTACAAAAGGCCAATCATGTTAGTTACCAGCTTACTCCACTACTGAAACATCCGAACATCCCCATGAAAACAAAACTCAAAATGATCAACACCATATTCATCCCAGCACTCACCTATCAATGCCAAACATGGACCACGAACAAGACAGAGCAAAGAATTACAACATGTGAAATGCGATACCTTAGAAAAGCAGTAAACAAGACCAGGCGAGACAAAATTAGAAACTCTATAATCCGAGAAATGGAGGGCACAAATGATGTCATGCATCACATTCAACACCAAAGAATCAAATGGTTCAGACATCTCCTACGATTACCAACACACCATCCAGCACAACGTGCCTACCTCCAAAAAGTCGATGGCAACAAGGCTAGAGCGCGACCGAGAAAGACCTGGATAGATGGAGTCAGGGAAACATTAACCACCGACGGCATCCCCCTGACCACAGCTCTCCGGCTTATGACAGAGACACGTCTCTTTCTTCCCGCGACACCCAAAAGGGTATAAGCGGCGGATAACAGTAAAG
Organism: Aplysia californica; assembly: GCF_000002075.1. NCBI lineage: Eukaryota > Metazoa > Mollusca > Gastropoda > Aplysiida > Aplysiidae > Aplysia > Aplysia californica. The sequence goes on along the minus strand of NW_004797488.1, from coordinate 423,088 downwards.
TGAAGTAAGACTTATTGGGGGGGGGAGCTTTTAAAAGTTTTTAAAGAAACGGCTTGTCTCTGGTGAAGACCTTTGATCAACGTAAAATTCAGAACCCGATTTCACTGTTTACTGATAATGGCACGATTTGATATCAATAATAATTATTAAAGCGTACTCACTCAGACAGAAAAGGCCTGCACAACCCGTTCAGAGCCCTGTTCACAATCAGAGAGTTTCTAAGGACACCAGCTGAAAATCCGTTTAATTACACTATATCCATAACACTGCCTAGTAGGTATAGAATCCTTCCGAAAGACACATTATTTGTCAGAACAATTCAAACAGATGCGCGGTGTATTCCGTCTATCATTGCTCCATAATATTTCCAAGTAGATGCGTTATCCTTTCGATCGACACATTAGTGGAGGATTCCCTTGGATGATAGACAGAACAAATCAAACAGAGGTATACTCTTCGACGACGTCTCTCATCGCTCACTCGCGGTGGGAAAATGCTCCCCGCCGTGTGAGTGTGGAGCGCACGTGAGGGGACGAGGGAAGCAGTGGGCGAGACGGTGTCGAGGGCTACCCAGGTTGTTGAGAGTGAGTACTGATATCTTTGGCTGGGAACGTGTTCCTCGACAGAGGGATCGGGAGTGTGTGTGTGTGTGTGTGTGTGTGTGTGTGTGTGTGGGTGTGTGTGTGTGGGTGTGTGTGTGTGGGTGTGTGTGTGTGTGGTATTACTTTGCTTGATGGTTGTTGAGTTTTTTCGTTGTTGTTTGTTGTCTTTTTTTGGGGGGGGGGG
>NW_004797488.1:409734-421117 GCF_000002075.1 Aplysia californica | reverse complement strand
CCCCTTTTTTCCCCGTTGATAACCTTCTCTCAACAAAACAACTAAACTAACTTCAACGAACGAGCGTCTTCTGATATCCATTCACCCTCCCCTCCCCCTCAAATTCCTTTTCCACCGATCGAGGAAGACTCACGAACAGGTCAGACAACCCATGCATAGGTGAGCTGATTTATGAGTCCAGCGTGCACGATGCATACGGAGGGGGGGGGGGTCGAGTGAGCAAACGCAAACCACTGTTGTTGCTTGTATCGATATTACATAAATTGGAATCGGTAAATCACACAAAAAGGCTCAGATAACACATTATTGTAGGCAATGTTGTGTGAACAGTGGGCACAAGATACAAACAAGTACGTATCATCAAATAGTAGAATATTAATTCAGAATTGAATTTTGTTATGAAGTCCAAATGTCAGCAAACAAAACAAACGTGTTTAGCGTTCATAGTCCAATTGTGAAATGGTCAAAGTTTTTCTGTGTTAAAGAGTTCATTATATAGTTCAATTCTATTCCAGAAGAGAATGTAGGCTGTAGTGTGTCAGGTCAGGAAAGCTTGGACCACGTCTTTTCCCTGGATTTCTGTGCTGTGCATTTGTTCTATTAGAAATATACTGACTTCCAGTTATAAAATCCCCCCCCCCCGCGGGCAGTGCCTGCCACTGATTGAAGTGTCTTTAGGCCTTTCCTAAAGGGGAGATATCAATATGTTCTTATGGGCTCACACTGTGCCTGAACAACATAGGGGAAATTGCTGCTTTTTCTTTCCTCATCCTTACTCTCGTCCTTTTCTCCCTCTATTTCTTTTGTATGTTAATGTTAGCAAAAAAGTTCAAGCTCAAGAAACCTCATTCTTATAATGTTATCAATTACACTTTAGTTCATAAACTGGAAAAGTCTACTTAATGAAGACCGCCAGCCTCACCCTTTTCCACCAGCTCTGTACCAATTAGTAAATACTACAAATACATCCCCTCTTTTCATTACTACTGGTGCAACCATGCATTCAACGAGACCTCGTATTCAACGAGGAAAATGAGTTGGTCCCAGGGATCTCGTTGTATCCGAGCTTCACTGTATTCTTTCTTTTACTTGCAAGCTTAGACTCAATGTTTTGTTCTACTACTATCTCTGCACTCAGGTACAAATGACCAATGGATTTTTTGCGTTCAGTTTTTAATTGTATTATTTTAGTTCAGTGGGGAGTTTCAAAAGGGCGGATTTGATTAACTCCGAACGTCAGGGAAAGTCAAGGAAGATAACTCTAATAAAAGTTGACTGACCAATCAAAAAAATTACAGTGCGGTCCCCCAGTTCATCCCCTATTTTCTGTCTGCCTTTTCCCTCTCATGGATGGCTCAAATTGTCCCTACCATGACATGAACACGGGCTCTGTCATGTGACGGGGCTTGGCTAGTATATTTCTTACGCCTGAAACTTTTGGTTTTGCGCCTTCCCCTTTTAGGTTTGCCAGCTGTGTCCTGAGATCAGACGTGCGATTCTGGGTGGAGCATCACAACTTCTAGCCTCTTCATCAACAATTATGACAGTGGAGTTAAAGGCCATGTTGGAGCAGAGGCACAGCCGACTGTTGCTGAACCATTATGTATACAATTTGAAGCAAAGCTTGAAGCCAAATGTGAGTGACACTCAAGAAGCATGCGAGAGTATCAGAAAGAAGATAAATGATGGAGGTGGTTGTGCAGATCTATGCAGGACAAATGGTGGTGATTTTTAGATTTTTTTGTTTACCCAACTGCTGAGATGAAACATTGTGATTGATGCAGCTTACAAAACGAATTTGTATTTGTTTCCGGTGCTAACTGCAATGGTTATTGACAGTGAGGGTAGGGGCATTCCCGTAATGTATGCTCACCTCATCAAAGAGGACCATGATTCCATTGAACACTGCCTTCGTCTCTTTGCACAACAGAACAGTTTTGCGAATACAAAATGTTTTATTTTGAATAAGGACATGGCAGAAATTTCTGCCCGGGAAGCAGTGTTCCCTGGAATCCCGGTTCATTTTTGCTGTTTCCATATAAGCCAGGCTGTGAAACGTTTTCGGCGGAAAGAGCTGCCTTCTGGCTGTGTGGATACTGTGCATGACCTTTCCATGAAGCAGATATACACAGAGTCAGAAGAAGAGTTCCTTTATCTTCAAGCGAAGGTCAAAGAAATCATTTCACAGTCTGTGTGTGATTATTTCTAATGCGGTGTTCACACATACAGGAGCAATGAAGCCGAGTAAGACAGCATATTTTCTAAGTCCAGCAGGTCGGGGCTACTCTAGATACATTTCGCCGAGCAAACGTTAACACGACGAGCATGCTACCTTCGAGCCCCTACCATATAAACGCACAGTACACTGTCCCTGCCTCATTCCCCGCTGCCGAACGATCCAAATCGACATCTACTAACGTTACTGTGCTTCCGAAGAAGTAAACGCGAAGGGCTGTTGCTGATACTCCACTTTCTCTTCTTGCACCAGCACAACAGCAAGGGCACTATAATATGTTTACATGAAGTACACATCCATCGTCTGCGTCATATGAGACATGTTGAAGGAATGAGCACAGACATTTAGCCCACCTCTCTATACATTAATACATTGCACGCCGACTAACTCGGCGACGGGTCTGCAAAATGGTCCGCATGGACGGCGAGTTTGTCGGAGTGTGAAATTTTACTCGGCCTCTACGTTTCTTGGCTCTTCAAGCGGCCAGGATTCAAACTAATTGCTCGGCAAGACGCTCAGCGAGACTCTCGGCTAGATGCTTGCCGTCCTAAATTATTGCTTGGCGAGCGTCTTCCCGAGTGCTCGCCGACACAATAATATCAACAGTCATGGCCAGTCGCTCGTCACGATTAAAACCGAATTTGACATTATCTGATCGGGAATTGCTCGTCGACTCTTCTCCTGCATGTGTGAACACCGCGTTAGTCAACTGGTGGCGTAAGGGTGATATGTGGACTGCATCAAGACACATTCATATATTGAAGCTGCATGCCACAGCCAGCAACCACTTAGAGTCATATCGCAATGAAATCAAGACGACTCTCAATTAAAAGTTATCACTTTCAAGAGCCCTAGAAAGTGTGATGGCTTATGATGCTCATTAGCTTAGACCTTATCAACGACAGCATCTCATAGACGCCAACATAATCAGAGTTGATCATCAAGATGACGATTCAGACTCTCGTGTTATTTACATGTTCTTTTATTTAGGTGTATTTATTGTTAGGGGGGGGGGTTGCAACACTATAAGGTCTACTTCAATGTGTGCTGGAAGAGACACTGTCTTAACAGAAGAAAGGAGATGCTCTATTTCCCGCATGAGGTTGAAGAGCTGACATAAGTACTGAGATGTTGATTTTGTTACAAGTTTTTAAGATAGTCACTTTTTTAAAAAAAAATTTTGTAAGAATGATTTCATAACAAACAATATATCTAGTGGAATATTCTTGGGTATGATAACACAAATTTGCTTGCTATATCAGATGCCTGTCTAGCGTTGGTGGCAGAGTTTCTATGAATCTTTAGAAAGTCAAATGTTTTTCTGAACTTAACAAGGTTTGTTTTTGAAAGTAGCCTTTTTCACTCTCTGACTTCGTTTCTGTATACGCTTCCAATAATGACATGCTTGATTCTCTGAAGCAAAAAACACAACACTGACAGTTGAAATGAACAAAGCTGTTGAGCAATGTGGATACAACAATTGATTCCAGAAAACAATCGCTTTTTGGTCGAAAAATTAGCTACAGGAAATACAGGGATAGATCTGTAGATGGACATAATAACAATTTAAGTTTTTCTTGGTATTGCTATTTCCGGTTTTTAGAAGTACAATTCGAACTCGGTTAATTCGAAGTTCTTCCTTATTCTCGAGCACTTTGAAGGAAGCAAATTCCAATGTATTTTTCACAATTGGCTATGGTACGTGAAGTATGAACATGAAATAGTTTTGAAGTGAGTTAGTTACACAACATCTCTGATTCAAATAAATGTCATGAACTTCACAGCTCTGAGGTTTGTTCACTGAATGGTTGTTCTTGTTTCACTACAATACAGTCGACAGCGGATATGTTGATGTCGTCAGGGGTGTAAAAAAGGATCAACTTATCCGAAGTTCAGGATGACTGTGTTGTAAATAGGAAGATAAAGAAGAGCCGGGACATGAGAAAAGGGTCAAGATAACCGAAAATCAACATGAGTTCAACACATATGGAGTCGAGACTGTGGTCTTGTGCAAAAGCAGAGACTTTCTCGTCGGTGAGATAAATGCTGTTTTGAGATTCCTAGATTTTGAGACAAAAGAATGAGTTAAGTAGGCCTGCTATTAGTTGCTCTAACCACCTGTGTATAGTATAAATTATATTAAGAGCGATTTCAGCAGATAAGGTTATTTTTGCTGAGAAAACAGATGTCTTTGGTTTTTTTATAGCTCAGTAAATAATGGGGGTTTTTTAAATTTATTGTGAAGGTTTTTCCCAGACTTGACGATATTCGCCCATAGGTAAAAAAAGACCAGTTTCTATCAACTGACTGTGTTTGAAGTATGTGTTGTACATAGTGCCTTGTGGTGCAGTTCTTTGAAAATGGATTCATTTGATATAAAAAGCATCTGTCTAGCCCACTTGGTTGCTGAGATACAATGCTTCGAATATGCCCCATTTTTCGCTTGTGTCTCATTCGTTTCTTCCAAACACTGAAAAATGGCATTTTTCCAACTTTGGAAATCAAAAAGCCTTCATCTTTTGTTGTATCCACGAGAAAAAATGGAGGTCCTCTCTGAATGGTTTTAAGTTAGCAAATGCAAATTTTTTCCGTCTTGTATTTTCAGTTTTAATAAAAATTTCATACCAAAATCTGATGGTTGGTCTGGGATCATATTCTTGTCGCGCAACTCAAATGTTTCATAACTTTAAAAGCCAGTATCTTGAAAACTACAACAGACATTGCTTTGCTTTTGGACATTGCTTTGCTTTTCTTGTCATTCAAATAACAGTCTGCTGGACTGTATGGGTACTGTATCATGTATGGCATCAAGATGGAACAAACACTTAGCAAGATATTACTGGTGAAAGTGAGCCATCGAGTGAATTGCAGAAAATAGGCCCAAAAAAACCCAAAATCCCACGATTCTTTAAACCTTCATAAAAACCTTACTTTTTAAACTATACAAAAACCAAAGACACCTTTATTTTCAACTCAACAAGGTCTATCTTAGACTCCAATAATTGCTTTTATATCAAAGTACTTTGAAATTTTCACTTGTGGTATTCATATATTATTAGACTGTCGTAATATATTAACTACATACGGTATCCTTCAAGCAGTTTTATTGAATTAAAACGTTGTCCATTTCAGAGCCTCTTTCTTACCTTTCCAGCCTTCTCTACTATGTGCCAATTTTTAGCTGTGTTTTTTTTTCGCAAACACTCTTTCTTCTATTTCATACCCTTCCAGAAGCCGCAAATTTAGGTACCGTGTGTCATTTTTGTCGCACTTTTTGCACAATAAGACAAACTTCAAAACTATTGATCGTTTGTTACCCTTTCTACACTTGGCTTACCATATCCCTGTACAAATGTTTGCTTATCCATTTTCAGTTTCCATTTATTTTGAGATTAACGTCTCTTGCTACACTCTAAGATAATAAGAAGAGATGGGTGACTTCGATCCTGCCTGTCACAGCCAACTCTAGCTGGATGGGACAATGCCATGGCAAAATTGCCCAACCAAGGCCGATTTCTAACTCACTCTGAGTGCTTATATCCTTTTTTTATCTCTCTAACTATCATCTTTCTATTACAACCCCTCACGTTTTACTAATAATACCCATCTGAATTAGAGCTTGATTCCGTTCTTATTTTATTTTTTTATTTTGATATCAACTTGCTCTTGTTGACCCGGGCTGCTTGGGTTTGACGCGTCCTTTGCAACCCTGTAAGGTCCCAATATAGACAAGCAACTCCTGAACTGCCTAGCATGGCTAATCCGGCCTGAGGACTGCGACAATGTACCAGCAGAAAAACAGAGATCGTCGATCAAGATCGAACTAACAATCGCACAGCAGGGTCGTATCTCCGTGCGTGCACAACTTGTCTACGCGCTGAAAGTGAAACTATTAACCATAGTAAAGGTTAACGTAGTAAAGCAAGCTTGAATGAAATTAGTGGTCACTTCTGGCCAACGCCAGAATCACTCGGTCCCCTAGACTGCACCAAAAATCTCCCTTGAATACATCTACAATCAACCATTTATCAGTTCTCAGTTTTCTGCAGTAAAAACCCCGAGAAGCAAACAACCCCGGGACACGCTAAGACATCTGTGTGTGCTAACAACGAGGCCGCTGATTGGTTGCATAAAGCAGTTCATCCAGAAAGTGACTTCGTTGAATCCGAGCTCTCTCGTTTTTTTGTTCGTTAAATCTGAGTTATTTTTATTGATAAAATAATATGAATATTTAAAAAAACGGAGAATCCAACTCATTTCGTTGAATCCGAGGTTTTGTTGAACCCGAGTTCGTTGAAACCCAGTTCTCTGTACTAAATCTATCTAAACTGGCCCTCCCTGCATCATTAGTATGAACAGAACAACCAAGTTGAGTTTACCTTGCCGACGGCAAAGTTAATTATGTCGACCAATGAGATGGTACGTAGCGATCACGCACTCTCGACTTGCTGGGGGAAGAGGTGTTGGGAAGAGGCAATGCTGTCGATTTTGTGCAATGAGATTTTTTGTTTAAATTAATTACAGGAAAACTATTACACTATTATAATATAACAAAATGAAATTTAACATGTCGAAAGACAAATGAAGCTGGAAGTGGTGATGATACTGTAGTGGTGGTGGAAGAAATCGTGATGCTGTTAACTGGTAGTGGTGCCCGGGGCCGGTTACCGTGTATGTAGACACTGCCATTGGTCAATGGGAGTGCTGTCTTTTGACTTTTGACACAGCTACATAGTTCTTGTAGATAATTCTAGTTCTAGTTCTGTTTTTCCGTAAAATCCCCCGACGACAGTTATATTATGTAACCTCCTTACACTCACATAACTGACTTAGAAGCCGAGTCCGAATAAACAAAATATTTTTTTCGGACCCCAGTCCGATTAGATAAAACCCGTTTTCGGACACGAGTCTGAATAAATAAAAGAAATTCTGATCGGACTCGAGTCCGAACAGAGGTAAGAGAATCCAGTAACTTGATCGCGCCAGCGTGATGGTAACTTCAATAATAAATTCTTCTACGTACATAGGGGGTGGAGAAGGGAGGGAGCGAGGGTGGGGATGGGGAGGGGGAATGAGACCGAGAAGCCCATTCTTTACATTCCTCCCCGCTAGGACAGCAGAAGGCTCCCAGCCTTGTCTAAGCCTTTCGGGAGAAAGATGGATATTTTTAAAAATCGAAATATTTCAAAGAAAAATCTGTTTTTCACAACTGCAGAAGTCTCAAGGCAGAGGACACATCATTCTGTCACACGTTTGGGCGTGATGGGGAGTCGGAAAGAAGGAGAGAAGGAAGAGAAAAGAAGTAAAATATTTTTTTAAACAGAGGAACAGCATGGAAGGAAAACAATAGGAATGCAGCAGGGAAAACGTTATTTTTAATCATTCGGCGACATATACTGAACAAAGCTCTCTCTCTCTCTCTCTCTCTCTCTCTCTCTCTCTCTCTCTCTCTCTCTCTTTCTTTCTCTCTCTCTTGAATGAGTTGCAGCGGACTTAAAACTTTAGAATGTTGTGAACACATTATGAAACCATTGATAATAGGCTTATTCTTGCGAAGAAAAGGAGGGATTTGTAAGCTGATCAAAGCTGTCGCACCAGGCTTCGGTGAGTAAAATGCTCGTAATATTTAAGCCTGAATAACGTTCTAGTAGTCGTTGATTTCTCAAGTAATTCAGAGTGCGCTAGTTGTTGTGAGTGGTTGGCCGGTGGCCTGGTGTGATCTTTTCTTTCTTTCCTATCAACAGTGGCGAAGCGTCTATATAATTAAATAATCACTGCTTCCCTTCCTAATTTTGAAACATTGCCGCAGTCAAATTCACCCATAGACGTAAACCTCATAAATTAAATGTAAAAAAAGACGCTCAAAATCACCAATGAACAGTATGCCTAACATTCAAAACGGTTTCATTGTCACAGAAATAGCCTGTTCACCCCTATCGTGTCACTCCATAAGCAGTCGCCAGCTTTGATTATGTAAGCTTACAGTGAGGCTGGAAGAGTCTACCAAAATTGTTGATGGGAACATGTGTGCAACAGTCAAAACTGTTCCATTGCCACATACATACCCTGTTCATCCCTTTCGGGCCACAGTTATAATCAGTCTCAAGCACTGATTATGTAAGCGAACTATTACACTGGTCGAGTCTACCTCACAGAGGTGAGGGGAACTAACTCCTAATGCTGCGAGTGCTTGTTTTTTCCTTCGACTTTCTACTGTCCTATAATCAGATCGTGACCTCGATTATTAAAATTAATAATTGTCATGTTCTACCAAAGAGTTTAGTCTCACTGGTATTGGTATTACATACTGTAGTATTGACTGGCATCTCTGCTTCTTTGCTTTGTGTTAGAGTATTCACATCTAAAGATAATGTTTGTTGAAATAAATTTAATGAGATACTTTCCCGATTATTTTAGCGGTTGAATATGCATACAACAACATGAATTCAGGATTTGTTTTCATTCACAACTCAGTGATGCCGCCTCGAGTAGGATTCGTGTGTGATAGATCTCTCTCTCTCTCTCTCTCTCTCTCTATATATATATATATATATATATATATATATATATATATATATATATATATATATATCCAGGGCCTATCTGGTCCCATCTCACTTTGATTACCCTGACAAACAAGTCAGCCTTCGCCCTTGCCTATCAAACATCTATCAACCTTATCTCTATAATTTTTGTTAACTTGTTGGGGGGGGGTTTTCCTCCCCTTTAACACCTCTTATCTTTGGCACTTATATGACCTTGTTGTATTTCAAATACAGTTGTACTGCACACCTTTCAAAACCCCCCACAAAAATTCCGTTCCTACAAGCACTTATAGCGCGTACACCTCTTCAGCTACTGGGTACCACGCCTCAATTTTTTTTTATGTAGATGGAGCACTTTATCTTTCTTTTTTCGTACGTTTCAGTTCAATCCCTGCGCTGTCGACAATTTTGTGGTTCGGCTCGCGAACTTGCAACCAGGCATTTTTTTTTTTGTTTTTGTTCAGTCCGACCCAGCCTGCAGTCAGACCTGGCAACAAAAACATGAACGGTCAGTATGGATACCTTATCTGAAAATAACACATTAGTATCATGAATTACTTTGAACCAATAGAAAAGCAAACTAAGCTGGAAGATTAGCTTACTACTACTACTTCTACTTCTACTACTTCTGCTGCTGCAACTACACTACTTCTACTACTATTACTACTACTACTACTACTACTACTACTACTACTACTACTACTACTACTACTACTACTAAAATTATTATTATCATTATTAGTAGTAGTAACTACTACTACTACTACTTTTTAGATTTAGTTTTAGTTTTAGTAAGTGTTTTACGGCACTTGCAACATAATAAGATCATATAAGCGCCGAAGATTAGCGGTGTTACAAGAAAGTAACAAACACAAACAAGAATGAGGGGAGATAAAGATGATAGATGTTAAATAGGAAAGAAGAAGCAAGCCACACCAGAGCACTCGCCAACCACCCACACTACTACTACTACTACTACTACTACTACTACTACTACTACTACTACTACTACTACTACTACTACTACTACTATTACTACTACTACTACTACCACCACCATCTCCGCCACCACTACTACTACTACTACTACTACTACTACTACTACTACTACTACTACTACTACCACCACCGCTACCACCACTACTACTACTACTACTACTACTACTACGACTACTACTACTACTACTACTACTACTACTACTACCACTACTACTACTACTAGTACTACTACTGCTGATATTCATACAGAGCTCTGCAAGCTAACGCATCTTCTACTTCTACTTCAACACCAGTTGTGTACCCCGAGGGTGGTTACCGGTTGAGATAGGTGCTAAAACAGTCAACTACTGAAGCAAACAGCAATCGCTGGAGTTGTAGAAGCTTTGAAAGTACAGGAGATGTTCTCGGTGTTATTTGATTTGCCACCGAATTAGATTTGATAATTAATTTATTAACGGGTCTCTGGAGACCTGTGTCTGTCGGTCTTGGGTTTGGGGTAATGGGGTAATGGGAGTATCGATGTCGAGATAATTAGAGAGCTGACCTATAAAAACGACAAACACACTGACACTGACAGACAGGCTTGCTGACAGACCACTTACTGTAACACAGACTGATGGGCACACGAATGAAAGGATACATTATGGTTCGACGGATGGTAGGCAGACAAAAATTAATAAAAGGAGGGAGGGGAGCATAACATATTTACAGAAATGTTGAAATGATTGGTGGACTGATTGATTGAGTGAGTTAATTATTGATTGATTGATTGATTGTTTGAGGAATATAAAAAACAGTCCAGATTGATAGATTGATTGATTGATTGGTTGGTTTGTTAGTTGGTTGTTTAGTTGGTTGGCTGGTTGGTTGGTTGGTTGGTTAGTCTGTCGGTTGATTGGTTGGTTGGTTGGTTGGTAAGTTGATAGGTTAATTGGTTTGTTGATTGATAGTTTGATGGATAATTGGATGGATCTGTGGGCTGGATGATGGGTCGATGGGTTGATAGACTGTTGAATGGATGAACTAATAGATGGATGGTTGGTTAGTTAGTTAATTAATTGATGGGTTGTTTGATTAGTGGTAAGCTCAGTGAATTGTCTAAACGCTAGATAATATTATGGAAGATTAGCAAATACCAAAAAAATGTTCCTCTAGCTTGTACAATTGTCATATCATCATGCCATTCGTCGGATATCTTCTTTTGGTTATTTTAGTTGTTTTTTCCTTGTGTCCTTTTGTATGAAAGCACACTGATACTTTGTGTCCAGAGAATAATCTGAGCAATCAAAACTGAACCGATTTGAGCTGACCTGTTTCTGTTTTGTTTGGGGGGGTGTTGTAATGGTTGTTGTATTTGTTGCTGCTGTAGTTGGTATTGTTGTTCTCTTTGTGGTCACGATGGTTAAGTAGTAACTGTAGGTACGGATCATAAAGCAGTCATAACTACTGTTCGAACTGAAAAATTTAAAAGGGGGCCTTCATACTGGAAATTTAATAATTCATTACTAAAAGACAAAGAGTACGTTAACGCAATGGAGAAATGCATAGACGAATATTTAGAACGGACTTTAGATGAAACAGATAAAACCATAAGATGGGAACT
>NW_004797488.1:404289-405722 GCF_000002075.1 Aplysia californica | reverse complement strand
GGGGGGCAAGGAATCTCTTTATGTACTCCACAAAAAAACTCGGCTACTGCCCCAATGTCCCAACAGCCTACCTATTTGTGTGTTTGTTTTTGTTTTTGTTTTGTTTTCGTTATTTTTTCGTTTTTTCCTTGTCAGGGGCTTTTTTATTTGTTATCGTTAGTTTTGGGAGGTTTTCGTTTTGCTTTTCCCCTGATTTTTAGTTTGTTTTATTTTTTGTTGCTTTTTTAGTATGGGATTGGGGGGTGGGGATGGAGACTTGCGTGGTTTATTTTTCATCTTGTTTTTCTTTTCAAGGAAGGTTCTTTTTATATACAAGTAGATTGCTTACCTCGCAAGAAACAAGCAGGTCAACCGTTTACCTGTTTTTTTCGTTTCCTTTCTTGGGGTCGTTCTTTTTTGCTGTTCAGTTCAGTAAGGAGTAGTGAATTGTTGTTGGTTTTGTTGTTTTTGTTGTTGTTGTTTTTTAGGGGGGGTTGCTGTCCTTTTTTGTAGTTGTTATTTTATACTTGTTGTGTTTTGTAAAAGCCCTAGTAGACATAACGGTCTAAAGACGTCAGTTTGCTGTTGCTGTTGCTTTTCCATGATGTGGATGCCTCTTTCCCATCCTATTAAAATCGTTCCAACCTCGGAAATCTGACTTCATTGATTATCTCCAATAGGACCGAAGAAAATGGCTGGAGGACTTTAAACACTCCTTATCAAACCTGCACAAATTTTACAAAGACCACTTTAGGAATTCCACCCCGGATCGTGAACTCAGCAGTCCTTCATGATAACTACTGAACCACCATCGCGCTTGTCTTGTCATAATTGTGTTCCTTTTTTCTTGGGTTTTTTGTGTATATGTGTTGTTACTGGTTTTTGTTTGTTTGTTTGGTGGCTTTTTGCTGGTTTGTTTGTGTTGTGTTTGTAAGTTGTTTTGTTGTTGTTTTGTTGTTGTTTTGTTGTTGTTGGGGGGGGGGGGGTTTGGTTGCTTTTCTTTTATTTTCTGGGGCCCGTGGAGGCAATTGGTTAATTTTTGGCCTAGTCTTCAGACAGTGAAGCTACCAACATTTACCGCGAGAGCGCAAACAGTTTTCCTCCACAAAGCGCCATTAGTAAGATTGATGAGACTGCAGATTACTAAAGCTCCTCTTGAGACCTTACTTTTTTTTTTTTCACCTTCGATCGATAAAACACCTCTACACTGGAAGAATATCTCAAGTACCAACTATCATTCTTTGTTCAGCCTTCCTTTGTTTTTATTTTGGCGATTATTTTTTTTTCTGTTTTAGCGTCATTTGAATATCGAGGGGAGAGGGGGGAGGGGCGAGGGGGTTTCCTGGATTTGTACTTTTTTGATGGAGAAAGGGGTTCTTGGCACGGATGTTGGAAGGGGGGAGGGCGGAGGGGTGGTGAAGGCTGAAGAAGGGATGAGAGATAGAGAGAGAGAG
>NW_004797488.1:396302-403601 GCF_000002075.1 Aplysia californica | reverse complement strand
TGTGGTTGTTGCTGCTGCTCCTGCTGTGTGCTGTTGCTGCTGTTGTTTTTGTTGTTGTTTTTGTTTTTGTTTTTGTTTTGTTTTGTTTTGTTTGGGGGGGGGGTTGTTTCGTTTGATTTTGTTGGGTTTTTATGTTTTGTATTTTTGCTACATTCTGTTTGTTTGTGAGGGAAACATGGAGGAGATGTGTGGAAAGGGACACGACAGAGATGAAGCTCACTTGGAACGAGCTGGGAAGGATGGCCCAGAACAGAGATAGATGGACGGAGCTTGTATTTGGCTTATACCCTGCCAGGGGTGAAAGGCATTGATGATGATCTTTGTTTGTGAGTCTGTTGATTTTGAATGGTTTCTTTGTGCATTATGTGTGTGTGGGGGGGGGGTAGGGTGGTGGATATATGTTGGGGTGGAAATATTTTCTTATAAAGGTAAGACTAGTGATTTGTAAAACACGAAATATTGATTGTTATGTGTTTCCAACTTTGTAATAGACACAAAATTGAAATTTCCAAAAAAGTAACACCTATCTAAGCATTAGGATTGGAGATTCATTGTTGTTGTCATAAATAGATAATAAATAAACAGCAAAAATTTGTATAGCGTATATAACCGTTCAACAGCTAGCTGTGTACGCTTTACAATCTGTATTACAGACCCCAGAACACTCAGAAACATTCTGGGCTTCCTGCACGCAGCTGATTAAGCCTTCAAACACTAATAAACTGACGAGATATAATATTCCAAAACTAACGACTTGCACCTACAACTACGACTTGCACCTCTCCCTGCCATCCTGTAAGAGACAATATGCTCTAGAGCAAAGGTCTCACCTAAGTGAAATAACCTTACAAGTTTTAGAATATCGTGCGGGTGGTTGGCGGGTGCTCTGGTATGCTTTGCTAAAATATCTATCGTCATGTCTTCTCCTTTTTAATTCTTAAAATGTATGTATTTATTATTTTTATTTTCAAAACATTTTTAGGATACTACTTTCTAGTAACATCTCTAATCTTCAGCACTTGTATGGCGTATTTTGTGTTGCAAGTGCCGTAAAACTCTGACTTAAACAAAAAACATGCTTCCAATCCACACCATACCAATGCCAAAATACATCTTACAATAGTGTAGTCAGCCTATTAACTACATCAAACCTCATTTAGCGTGATTTTTAGACAAATTAGATTAACACACACACACACACACACACACACACACACACACACACACACACACACACACACACACACACACACACACACACACCTAACCCCCAAAGAAACAAACGAACAAAAAACAACGTACAAACTGACAAATAACAAACAAACAAACAAAAAGAAAGCAAAAGCAAAAGAAAGACGAAAAAATATTAATGAGAATTCAGAGATGTTTGAAAATAAAAGTAAAAACAACGTTCATACGAAAAAAAAGGAAGGGGAGAGGGGGAGGGGGATTTTACCCGCTTTCTCAAAAGCCAGCGTAGAACAAGAAGGTCAATCCCCCCCCCCCCTCCCCCACTTTCCCCACTCTCCTTGGAGCTTCTCTTCACATCGGTAACGAGGAGAGATTGCTTTTTAATGCCCCTCTCTTCTTGGCTCCTCTTGTCACTGGTATCACGAATACACACTCTTATCTCATTCTTATCCCATTGACAGACCCTTCGTTTCCCGACTAATTATTGTTTTAATACAAACGTTTCTTCTCTTTCTAATTTTCCCATACTTATTTTTCCGCGAGCGCGTGCCTCTTAACCTGAGTATGTTTTTGTGATAGATAGATAGATAGATAGATAGATAGATAGAAAGATAGATAGATAGATAGATAAATAGATAGATAGATAGATAGATAGATAGATAGATAGATAGATAGATAGATAGATAGATCCCACCTGTTGATTTCCTTCACAGCTAGGATAATGCAGGAGAATGGTGTTGCCGGGGTCAGTAACCTCATCCAGTAACAAACCCTAAGCGCTGAAAAAAACGCTAACAGGAAAACTTAGACAAAACATCTGTGGGAATGGAAACTTCCTGGTCGATGGAAGAAGCTTATGAGGGGAGTGGAGGTTAACTCATTGAGGCCACGTTTAGATTTTTTTATCTACTGGTCTTTCGACAACTCAGTTTTATGGGTATAACTTTCTTATTCAAACTGATTTTTTTGGGTTTTGTTTTCGATATTTAAAACTTTAAAAGACGTTCATCAGTATGCATATTATGAAATATGCAAACATACATTTTTTTATTTGTGCATGATGGTTCGAAATGTGCCGAAACGTTGCTTTTGCTCTACTGCCTATCGGATGTGTCCGCTATATCCTCAAAGAGTTAAAGTCCAGCACTCACAACTAGCCGTTGACTTGCACTCTTGAGTCGTGACTTTTAGTGTGAGTGAAGAGAAGCACATCGACACAACAAGGGTCGTATTGTGCAGGGAAGATGCATGGAATATAGACAGAAGCAACAGAGGGAAAGGAAAGATGAAGGACCTACCAGCGGCACCCTCCAACCACCCGCCCTCTGACGTTTACACTCTGACAACATTTTGGGGTGTATTAAGATATTTTAGTTTCTATGACAGCAAATTTACACAATTGACACACAATATTTCAAAAGTAAATGGGTAGGTGGTTTGGGGGGGGGGGGGTGAGTTCTCTGGTGTTGTTTACTCCCTCTCTCCTATCAAACATCGTTCGCCCTTATTTCCCCATCTTCTTTTTTGTGTTTGTTACTCTCTTTTTACCCCTGCAATCTCCAGCACTTACACGAACGTATTGTGTTTCCAGTATCGTAAACCTTTAAGTATAGTACTAAAGCTTGACTAAAAAGAAAGTGGTACAAATTGTTTTTTCCTTTATTATCTAACTTTATGGTAAAAAGCCCATTTCTCCCGTCTCCTATTTTCACCAGGGCTTCCCTTTACATTCTGGTGCTCAAACTGTTTGAGACTTTCTTTCCCATCATGCCCTGTGCTGGCTGCCCTCAACACAACTACAGAGAATAGATATCTTCTTCCCCAAAAAGAGCAAATGCTAAAGAAACGCAAAGTGAGAAAAGACGAAAACGAAAGCAATAGGTAGTCAGTGTAGATCTTGCGAATCCAAGACCCCGTGCTCAAAATGCAGCAGTCTTCCTTTCAGTCGTAGGACGAGTCAGCCATTATTGATTCAGCTGAGAAGAGATCTGTGGCTGAAAAACCAACAACATCAACCTTTAAAGCTGTTCACGATCATCTGTCACAGCTATAAAGATCCACCACACCACACAGACCTATAGAAGTATTAAAAGTCTCTCATTGTATTGTTCTTTCGTATAATGACCTTTGAACCTACCATTCTATTTAGGGTAGACGACATCAAAGTCTGAACTGGGCGAAATATGGCAAAGTGCATGAGAGCAGCTTGTGACCGTAAACAATGACGGGTCATTACACATCAACATCTAAGCCTGAGATGACACCTCCAGGTATTTCATGTTTTCTAAATATAGGAATTGCAGATAATGAATTGATCCGCCAGCATGCAACAATTTTTCGCCATTTGCTTACATTAGTTCCACCAGCTTCTGCATACTTTTTTTTTAAAAAGAAACGGATTAGAACATAATGTTTAAATTTCCTTTTTGACTAAAATTTGATAACTGATATTACATAACTTCTTGGGATTAATACTCGTGGAAAACATGTTCAATGAAATGGTTCTCTCGGGACTACATTGCCCCAGCAGACGCTCAGTGTCGCAGCGTGGCCCATTTATCAGCCATTCAACCATAAAAATGTCAATCTATAGCTCATCAGAGTGGCAGCTTATTCCACGACTACTGTGACATTCCATGGTTGGGAAAAGCACTCATAATGGATGATAGTTGCATATTAAAACAGATACTGTTCTGAAAACTTTCCGAAAAGAAGCATAGTAGAGAAAGACCACATTGAACTCGGGTCGGTGCAGTCTTTGATAGGTGCAGTCTTACTCGAGTCTCGGAAAACAACTTAGATTTGTCCTGCCTTCATTTTGACGCCAAGTCCACATCTGTACAATTTATATTATTATTGTTATTATTATTATTATTGTTATTGTTATTGTTATTGTTATTATTATTATTATTATTATTATTATTATTATTATTATTATTATTATTATTATTATTATTATTATTATTATAACAATAATAATAATAGTTTATTATTATTATTGTTTTTATTATTTTTACTATCATTATTATTATTGTTTTTAATATTATTATATTATTATTATCATGTCCAATATGCCGTAGATGACCGAACAAAAATTGATTTGAATCCTATGCATAAAGTGTTTTACTTGAAATCGCTTACTAACTGGCTGTACACATGTAATGAGATTGATTGACAAGCTTTTTATCCTTTTTGTAATGCCTATTAATTTAATTTTGACTGAATTTGTGTATAGACTTCCTCTAAACAATATTTTTACACTGGTCACTGTCTATGTAAAATTGTTAACTTCACTCTCCAATGTCACTCTTTTAAACCCAAACATAGTGCAATTACTCCTTGACAGAACGGGCCAGAGTTATATCCTGACAATGCCAGGTGTTACAGACGGAGACGCATCTCAAATCACATAGCACTCGGTTAGAGGCGAATATTACTGGTGGATTGTAAAATATTGTTGGCTAAATTTGTTTGTTTAACGCAATGATCTGTCAGTCGTCACAATTAGATAAACACAGAAAGTAAATGGATTACATTTAATAATGAGAGTGTAACAACCATCAAAACAGCTTGCTAAATTAATTTAAATGACAAAAAAAGAAAGCTGTTTCCAGCATCTCTGATATCAACTAGGTTTGGTAAGAGTCGTTACAGTTAGATATACATATGGGCCGGCAAAAGCCCACATCTTGAAAAAGCTGAACCCAGTACAAAACCTAGGACTCAGCCTCGCCCAGGGGGCTTTCCGCACGTTTCCGGTGAATAGCCTCCAGGCCGAGGCCAATACACCTTTAATAAAACTCAGACTTTCATTACATGACACAATCAAACAGAGTCCAACACCAGAAAACCCAGCACACGACTACATCTTTTAAACCCATCCTGGCACAATAAACACTTCAAACATAACGACAAACTCATTAAACCTTTCGGACTCAGAGTCCTTTGAAACCTCAAAATTATAGACTTTTCCGAGAAAAAAAAAGGCACACAACAATTTCTTTTACCCGACTTCCCTCCGTGGCACCTCACCAAGGCAAAATTAAGCTTACACCACGTACACCACACAAAACAAATCAGGCACGAACACAAAAACACCCAAAACTGCATTCAAAAATCTTATTTAGAAATTACCCCTACGCAGAGAAAATCTTCAAAGAGGGCTCTAAATTTGATTCAGCTGCAAGAGCCACCGCCTGAGCCACAAATACCTCCTGCATAGAGAGACGAGAAGCCCAAGTGTGTCGGATGCAAAACAGATTTCAACACCAGGCGCATATTAATAGATTTTCCCGACTTTGGAGAAACCCGAAAGAAATATTATTTTAAATGTACAAATTTAAAAAAAATTGTTCTCCGTGGTTAATCCAAGCAGAATTCTCAATTCTATAAAGAGCACTGGCATTTATCTAAAGTTGTGAATATTGTTATCAAATAAATTGTTCTTTTTAATACTGAATTTTTATTAAGTGTATAACATCTAAAACCTGACAATTTAATAAAATCAAACCGTGCTGTAAGCTGTTGTGAACGCAATCAACTTGTGTTTCGCGCTCTCAAATAACCTTATGTAGTTGTGACCGTCGTAAACCCGTTTTGAAAATCCGTATCAAATAGATGGATCATAACATACAACACTGAAAGTGTAACAACCAACGCGACAACTTACAAACGAAGTTTGTCTGGGAAAACGCGAAAGCTGTTTTGGTCAGTCTAAAAATGAACAAGTTGCTTGTAACATTATAGGCTAAAGTTGAAAAAAAGAATATGTAGGTCGTTACAGTTCGATATTATTTTTAATGGGTTGTATTCAACACTAGGACTATAGCAACCAACATAACAACTTACTAAAGTTAGCTGGACAAAAAAGGGCTGACTTGTATGTTAAATGGATTACATCCAACATAGAGTGTAACAATTAGTAAAACAACTTAGTTCATAATATGAATGAAAAAAAAAATGGATAGATCTATCTTGCACCTTATCTCACATCTGTACATGGTTAGGGTGTAACATGTGTTAGTTCCTTGTAACATTATAAACTAGATTAGTGAAATAAAAATTATGTGTGGAGAGGTACAATTAGATAAACATATAAAATAAATGATTTCAACACTATGACTGTAACTTTCAACATAACAACTTACTAAAGCAATGTGAAGGAGGAAAAAAGGACATGTTGTTCGAAAACATTATATTACAACGACACCTTTTTAGAGATTAGCGTCTGTAAGTTGCTTGCAAATTTGTAGATTAGATTTTTTGAATATATGATGTATTGGTCGTTTCAATTAGATAAACATATTATTATTATAAAACAAATGGATTATATCTGACACTGAGAGTGTAACAACCAACGTAACAACTTACTAAAGTAATTTGGACGACAAAAGTATAATGGTTCTTCGAACACTTCAGACTAGATTCTAGAAATAAATTAATCAAACAAGAGAATTGCAATACAGATACAGTTGTGGCCGACTTATTACCGACAGGCAATTTCTTGTCGTATTTCGACGGCGGTCAACAAAACGGCTTCCACTATCAATAACACGTCGGTTTGGAGTATGATGAAGCAGATTAAAGGGACATAATGAAAAACGCTCCTATTTTTGTTTGAAATATTAATGGATTGTGTACCGTTACCTCCACCTCTCCCTGTTGCTGATCTCGAATATTTGTTTACTGGGGCACCTTTAGCTAAGAGAGATAATATGCTTGGGTATGATGCGGACGACCTTGGTTCGGTGGGTTTTGCTTAATTTCAAGTTATCCTATGTATTTATGTGTAACAGTTTATGCCATTTGTCCGCATTCCAACTATTAGTGCTGATAAGAGCTTTCAACTTATACCATTTTCCCCATGTTCATATATTGTGTGTGTGTGTGTGTGTGTGTGTGTGTGTGTGTGTGTGTATGATGTGGGTTTTTTAATATAATAGGTAATATATTTTGTGTGCTGACGTGTAGTGGAGTCTTCTTCTTCTTTAGGATCCTCTTCTACATCTCAGAGGCAGTCGACTGTTGTTCTTCAACCTGCAGTGCAACTGATTTGTATGTATGTATGTATGTATGTATGTATGTATGTATGTATGTATGTATGTATGT
>NW_004797488.1:383854-395049 GCF_000002075.1 Aplysia californica | reverse complement strand
TATGTATGTATGTATGTATGTATGTATGTATGTATGTATGTATGTATGTATGTATTTAAGTAAATGACCGTTTTCCTACTTCGTAGGTCACCTTACCTTCAGGAAGCCACATTATGCTTTCGAAGTTACTTTATATGTTTTTAAAAGAAAAAAGACTGTTCAGTTGAGAAAATCCATAATTTTTTTTCTGAAAAATGTGGCGCAGTGGTTGGGGAATAAATACAGCTGTCACTTTCTTCAACAACAAAATCATGGATTTTCTCCCTTGTATATTCCTTCTCTCTCTCTCTCTCTCTCTCTCTCTCTCTCTCTCTCTCTCTCACTGCATGTAGTATTTCCAAATACCAAAGAGAACAGACGAGTGTCAGTTCTAATTGATCTTGTAATAGACTGAAAGTCCGAATTTGAAGATGTGAGCTGTGGGAGGTGGAAATCTTGAATTCGCCCTCCCCCCGGTAAAAAAAAAAGGTCACCGGTCAGTGCGCAGTGTATAGCATCGCAACTGGGTCGAAAAACACTGTTATTCTCTTTTATTGAGATGTAGGTGGCCACAGCTCTCACAATTGTATGTGGACTATAAAGTCCAGAGACTAAATTAACTTATTAAGCAATTTCATGATTTGAAAACAAAATCAAACAAACAAAAGATCTTATAATGACAGTGTGGGTGAACATATTGCGCTTTAAAAGCCAGTCTTTTGTCCAAATAAGCCTTTTTTAAAATTAAAAATCGAGACGAAATGTGACATTCTGGTCTAGATGTATACTCTTCATTTTTAACTTCACACCTCATATTAAAGGCACTATCTTGATTAATACTTAACGAATCTGTCTAAAAAATGTCCGATAAGACAGTGCACTCATTTTACAGCAAGGGAAACACGTGGAATGCAAAGTTTAGAGTGTTTTTAATCTTCAATTTTGAACTTATAGTTGTCAGGGGTCGAAATGAAAAAGTGACAGCTTTCAGTAGCTTGTGATGACATCTGTGGTTGTCATATCTTCAAATCGTCGACGCATGGACGGGATGAATGGAGGCATTGTCTATTGAGGGAAAATATTCCACTTTTCAATTAAGGCTTAATCTAACTGAGCAAGGGGTACGGGGCTGGTTTGGTGTTGCAGGAAGGTCGCCATCTAAAATGCATCATCACACGCGAGGCTGTACCCAGTGAAGTCTGTGCTGGATGTCATGGGGCTGTAGTTTTTTGCGACAAACTAGGCCCCTTGCACGAAGATTTATGTTTCAAACGAAGAAGAACAGTAATGACAAAGATGAGACAGCCATTCCTAAGTCTTTTCGACTCATCATGGGCCTTTGTTTGCAGGTTGAAATTGATTTCTCAATCGTCGCGTTAGGATGAATGAGTCCACCCTCGGTTTTGTCTTTCTGTGTTCTGTTTGCTTGGGTCTGTCCTTTTGAGAGGCTATCGCTGCCATGTAATCCCGTGTGGCACACACAGTGTGTCTGTCAACGTTTGAACATTCTCGCGACTAATGATAGGAGAGTGCCCGCCTGAAGCACTACAATGATGTGATTTCTTTCTGATTCATTCAGCCGAAGCATGGTGAATCGAAAAGAGAAGCCACTTTTTATGTGGCGAAACACTTGGAAGGAGTCCAACTTTGTGTGTGTAGTTTTTGTTTTCAAAGTTATCCACACATTTTCACAGTATTTTACAAAATATCAAAACCACGTGAATGGCATCGTCAAACAAAACGATAGACCAGTGCACCATAGTGAGTACAGTTCACGAGCGACAATAAACTTACAGGGCATGCGTAATAAGTTCAAAGTAATTGGATGTGCAGTTTTGGAGCTATACGTTTTTAAAATGTGTGAAGTTAAAAATGTTAATGAGTATATTTGATACTGTTGGCGATTACACCAAAACAAGCTGTAACAAAGAAATAATACAAGGGGGGGGGGACTTCAAGAAGTCTTTGGTCTAAATATGAAGGAATAAAGATACCACTTTGAAACTTGGCACATATACTTATAGTTCTTTACGTTGTCACCATGCAGAGAAAAACATATATTCAACCTCTTTCACCTTCAAAAGTCTTTGAGAGAAAAATGGCCAGGAATGGGCCCCTTAGCAGTCTTCAACAGCTTCAATGGCGTCCTTGTTGTCATGGAAACGACGTCCTTTGAGTTATTTTTTTTTTAGATTAGGAAACAAAGAAGTCTGAGGGGTCTAGGTCTAGTGAATAATCTGGGCTTGGCAGGATTTCAAAGCCGCACTGTTCTGCTGTCTGGACTGCTTGTTGTGACCTGTGTGCAGGGGCGTTGTCATGCAGTAGGAGGACCCTATTGCGGAGTTTCAACGCCTTTTCCCCCACCAATTTGGACCACAATTTTATCAGTAAACCCGAGTAGTAGTCTCCTGTGACTTTTTATCCGTTTTCCCAGGTAGTCAGTCATGATGATACCTTCACAATCCCAGAAACACGACAGCGTTACCTTTCCACTTGACGGTGTTACCTTTGCCTTTGTTGGTGAGGGAGAAGAAGGGGTTTTCCATAGCATGGAAAACATTTTTTTTGTTCTGGATCAAAATTATAAATCCATGAGTCATCCATAGTCACCATTTTTTAAAAGAAATTTGTGTCATTGGACTCAATTCGAAGGATTTTCCTTGCCAGTCTAAAAACTTGATAACTGAGCGATATTCAATAGGCTCCAAGGCACCACTTCAACGAAGGAAAACAAACATTTTTGTGTATGGTATCATTGAACACGCTGACTAGTGCCACATTATTGTCGGATTTTCTTGAAAACTTGCATGGTGTGTTCCAAAGAAATAGTCTTAAGGCTGGAGAAATTTCATTACTCTGCCGTGATTCCTTCATACACAGACCAAAGACTTATTTACCCCCCCCCCCCCTCGCAAAGTTAAATTAGTATTTTAACTGTATTAGTATTTCAGCAGTCGCTGTTCCCCGGCGCAGCCACGAGTTGCTCAGTAATCAGCTTCTGTCAGTCGTGCTCACCACCATACACCAGCGGCGGCGCACCCGCCTGCCTGCTCAGTGCATTTCCTCCAGATTGTGGTGTCCTCTTCTACCCCCCCCCCCCCCCCACGTTATCTCCAGATCTAAAGTGCTAAAACATCACACAACATCCCAGCTTTCCCTCCTACAACATACAAGACGATTAAAAATAACTTTGCTCGATCTCCGCTCACGTTGACTTTATTGGACTGCATTTCTAGGGATTTGTATTTCATGTTCAGTGATATTTGAATTGAAATATAACTTCCCTTTATAGACCAACAATAAGTGTAACTCTATTTACACGTTTGGTAGGGACTGGTATACTACAGAGCACATACTTGTGTATGGGTGTGTGTGTGCGTGCGTGTGTGTGTGTGTGTGTGTGTGTGTGTGTGTGTGTGTGTGTGTGTGTGTGTGTGTTTGTGTGTGTGGACAGGTTGCTCGAACACCTAGTTAGAGTTAAATATGTACAAGCTGCTTTTACAGTTTGTAGACTAGACTTTATAAGTAAACGATGTGTCGGTTGTTTGAATTAAACACACATATAAACCGTGTCAGAATCTCAACAACGCTAAGTTTAATAAGAGTCTAAAGGAATAGTCGGAGTAAATGATGAGGGAGTAGAACATGGCTACTGTATTTTTAAAGTCTATAACCTGTTTGTCACTTTGCTACCTACAACCAGCTTAACGAAGACCCCAACATACCTGCCACTGTACCATCTACCTATTTACATGTAGGTCCTCTTGTCACTTGTCTTTGTCCAATAGAGTAGGCTAACACTAACAAGGTCGCCTTAGCAGCGAGTGTACCCACCATTTTGGAACTTCACGGAGACATTAAAGATGGTCCCAGTAGGGAACAGAATAGAGGGTACCCACGTCCCTCCTGACTCTTTAGAGCAGAGGAAGATAAGGATGAACGGTTACATTTAAAAAAACCTCAGCTGACAGTGAGTCAACGCATATCTCCTCAATAATTATTTACACAAACACCATCTCACATCATCACTCACTACCACCATCATATCTAAAATCAGCATTTCTCTCAGGTCCCTGACATACTTCTATAGGCCCACTCCTTAAATCTCTATCTGTAATAGTTGCATGTTAAAAGAGTTATGTCCGTAATACACTGTTGGACACCATTATACACACTTTTTTCCACTAATCAGATGGCGTTAATCTCATAAAAATGGGCAAGGGGCATAAGAAACACATACATATAAAATAAAAGCATTATCAACACTAAGAGTGCAACAATAAGCATAACAACTTCCTAAAGTAATTTGGATCACAAAAACAGACTGATTATTCGAGCACCTCAGATCATAATTGCACTTGGTTAAAATCTAATATGTACAAGTTGCCAAGGTGGTAAAAAGATGAGACGTCGGTCTTTACAGGTAGATACACCTAAAAAAAATGCAACGATTGTTTCGAACATTAAAAGGGTAACAAGCAACACAACAGCTTACTAAAGTAATTTTATTGACAAAAATTGACAGGTTATTCCATACACCTCGGATCACGTCTAGATTAATTGTGTTACGACGAGGTGGAATCAGCCGCTCGTTAATTTTTGGGCATGAGGAACCATTGGTATCAGCTTGTTCATTTGCCTTGCTTTCAATGAAAGAATTACCCATTTATCTTGAGTACATGCCGAGATATTTGCGATTAAATGAGGTGAGATCGCCTGGTTTCAGAGGTAAAATAAGTGAGAAAATGGTCGCTAAAGTTTGGTTACTTACAAAGCGTCAGAGTCCGTGGAAACTGACAATTTATATTTCTATGCCTTTGATCAACGTTTTTCATTATAATTCACACTGAAATGGGAAGGGGCATAAAAGGCGTTGAGCTAAAAAAAAACAAAAAAACACACAATTTCAATTTTTTTTAAATGTTGCCAAAGCAGCGGGAAAGTGTAAGTTTCTTTACTTACATTATTTTGACGAGCGCCTGGTTTCACCACGCTGTCTCGCTTTTGGTTTGAGTCTAATATATACACGTTATATGTAAATTGTAGACTATATATTTTTTAATGTATGATGTGTCGGTAGTTACAACTAGATATGCGTATAAAATAAATAGAGTCTATATCCAATACTGAGAGTGTAACAGCCAACATAAAAGCCGTCTTAAGTAATTTAGATGAACAAAATGGACTGGTTATTCGAATTCCTCAGATCACAATACACTTGGTTGGAGTCTCCTCCAGAGATTATGTTACAAATGAGGAAGTAAGGGACAAAGCTTGGCACGTCAATGGGCCCTATAAAGATCTTCTCACCACTGTAAAGAAACGCAAATTGATATGGTATGGGCACATGAAAAGATCAACAGGACTTGCAAAGATTATCCTACAGGGAACTGTACAGGGAGGGAAAAGGAAAGGCAGACAGAAAATGAGATAGGAAAACGATATAACGGAATGGACAGGTTTAAAGTTGCATGAAGCCCTTCGACAGGCTGAAAATAGTGAAGGATGGAGAAAAGTGGTTGCCCGATGATCCTTGGTGCCCCAGCGGTCATCTAAGACTAAGGGGTAAGTAAAGTAAGTAAAGAGTCTAAAATGTACAAGTTGCTTGTAAAATTGGAGACTAGATTTTAAAAATAGATTATAATGCTTCAGTACTTAAAACCAGATATGCGTATATAGTAAATGGATTATATCCAACAAAAACAGTGTTGCAACCTAATTACAACTTTCTAAAAATAATTTGGACGACAAAAATAGACTTGTTGTTCGAGCATATCAAATCACTATTACGCTTTGTTAGAGTCTAATATTATGATGTTGCGTGTGTATTAACGTTAATGAAATGACATCTCCGGTGTTGCAATTGTGTTCCGTATCAAAAACATGACGGTGAATTTCTAAAATCTAACGAGAGAATTAATAGATATCACTGATCAAGAATGCCATTGTTTCTTCTGTTTATTATTTCTTGGTACTTGATTTTCCTAACAAAGAATGACGTAATTACTCTGATATGCAGGGAGAATTCTATTGAGTTTTGCTTTCTTGTTTAAAGAGGAGGGGGAGGAGGAGGAGGAGGTGGAGGAAGAGGAGGAAGAGGAGGGGCAGAAGAAGAAGAAGAAGAAGAAGAAGAAGAAGAAGAAGAAGAAGAAGAAGAAGAACAACAACAACAACAACAACAACAACAACAACAACAACAACAACAACAATGACAACAACAAGATGAGGGGGCAACAGCGTTGGCAATTACTAAGAACAGCTAAAAGAGAAAGGCGGAGTAGAGATTAGTCTTTAAAAACTGTCAGTCGAGGCAAAGAGATAACAAAAATGTACCGATTTGGAGCCGGCTCAGCCTTCTCTGAGTTCGGTCAGCGGAATCAAGCCGCTTTGGCGTCTGATTGGTCCAAAGGCGTGGTGATGAACTCACGTGATCATATTGATTCTCGGTACTGAATATTGCGACATCCACCAGACTCACAGAATGTCTGGTAAACAGAATGCGTCCCTTCAATGGGGTGGAGACGTCTATCGATTACTGAAATAAAACGTCACCGTTTATGGATTATACAGTTAGCGCACACACAATGTGGATGATCGAACGTGGAAGTAGTAACCCTGACGTCACGTGTTGTCGTAACCCCATGGAGAATCCTAATGTATTGCTCGGGAGTCTGACATCGAATGAAGTTACGTCACTTAAGCATTCAACTTGTGTTTGTTGAGGTGGGTTGTTTTTTTATTCCGTTTGTTTTGGGGCTTTCTGGTTTTATTGTTTTTTGTTGTTGTTTTTTGTTGTTGTTGTTTTTTGCTTGTTTTATTTTTGTTTCGTTTTTTTGTTATTGTTGTTATTGTTATTTTGTTCATGTATGTGTCCCCATCGACAAAATTCATATCAGTTGGGAGGTAGGTTTCGACCTGGACTGGGATACAACGTCTCAGAAGAAAGACAGAGATACTCGATAGAATCCCCCTTCCCTACTCCCACTATCACACACGGGAATCGAACACGATTCTTCTGCATGGGACGGCGAAGGGCCTATCAGTAAAGTAACACCACTGTGTTAGGTCTCGGGATTCTGACGTAGAATGAAGGCATGCCAATTTCGAAACTGTGACGGATCCTTTCACTGTGCATGGTTGTCGGGTGCTCTGGTGTGGTTTGCTCCTTCTCTCCTATCAAACATCTGCAACCCCTCATGGCTGATAAGGCGTGCCCACTAGCGAAAGCGGATCGGTTCGGGTTGGGTCGGGTCGGGTCGGGTCGTCGGGTCCGGTCGTTTTCTGGTGGCTTCAGTGCACACTACAACCCCGCTGCGATTGTACCCGACGACCTGGTAGTTAAAGTAGAGAAAGCTTTAAACTCAATGGCTTCCTGGACTCCTTTCCGCAGTTCCCTGTTGCAGTGCTACGGCAGCCTGGAATCCCATAAACATGGTTACAATAGTTACATCGATAGCTTTCTATTATCAAAGATCGTCCATAAGAAGATAGGTCTAGTTCACAAGGCCAAAAAAGTGTCCGGGAAGTCCGCGCATTGGTTCAGATGGTGCCGCAGTCTTTGTTTTGAAGCTCTCTTACGTTTCTCCAGAAGAAGAATAGGAATAGCACAGTTTGTTAGTTTCGCCTTTTGTTTTTTTCACACAAGTAGGCTCACTTTGCGCCCTCAATTTGGCTAGTTCCGACTACCAGATCTACCCGGCCCGACCTGACCTGACCTGACCCGATCGTGTATGTGGGCACCCCCTATAAAACTTGCGGTGACTTTCTTTTCTGCCTTGGTTATCTTTTATTGACTACTCTTATCGGCATAGATTACAAGCTCATACATTATCAGTCGATTATATTCAAATATTTACTTTAAAGACTCATATACTGATTACTGGCGTCTGCGTTGTAAAAAGCGGTTGCACGCAGAAGAATCGGGTTCCTTTCCCGTGTAAGGGAAGTTTTTTTATCGAGTATCTCTGGTTTTCTTTGTGCTAGGACGTTGTATTCATCTCAGCCCAGGTTAGTCCAGTCAGGCAGAATAGAAGCCCGCCTCAAAAAACATCTAAATTGTGTCGACGGGGGTGTCATCATCATCATTGCCTTTCTCACCCTGGACCAGGATATAGGCCACGAACAAACACTCTCCACCTTCCCCTATCCTGAGCTAGCCTTCCATGTCTTCCAACTTTCTGTACATTAATTTCTGTGATTCTTCTCCAGGTTCCACGTGGTCCTCCCCTTGATCTTTTGCCCTGTGAGTTCCAATCCAACACTTTCCTTGTTATGTAACTGTTTGGTTTCCTGAGAGTGTATCCAATTCATCGCCACCGCCTTCTTCCCACCTCATCTTTGGATGGGCTCTGTCTTGTTCTTCTTAATACTTCCTCGTTGACGACTCTGTCTGTCCTTCAGATCCTCAGTAACTGTGAAAATGAGGACGCAATGACCTATATTATTTCTAATTGTTTTAATTACTTAGTTTCGACCTTTCCAATAGCTCTATCATTCACGAGGAGCTACACTTAACACAACATCCATCTTCATTTGGGCTGAACTGTCAGTATGTTAGTGTTTTAGCGCCTGTAAATGGCAGCTTGCACTGTATGCTTCTCAGGAAGTTGAGATTGTTTCTGAATGCTCTTAGGTCTGTTTGGGTAATAGTATAGATTGTGAAGCGCATAGAGCTTGCTGTTGAGCGAGGATTTGCGCCATACAAATGCTATATGTTTATAATTATATGAAATCTCATTAAATAAACATAGTTGAAAATGCCAGACGGGGCTTTAACGGCACTTATTCATTACTTTGTTTATAGCTTTCTCTTAGGGCCAATGCTTTTAATGCCAGATTAATAAGCATATTGGAGAACTGTAAGCTCTTTAATCAATGCTAAGCATCACTTTAGAGCCGCAAATAGGAACAAGGAAACAAAAGTTACATTGCATGCACATTGATCTAACTGGCCATAATGTGTACGCTGCGATGAAATAGAAAGAGATACTGGGTGTCTTTTTTTTTAAAGTTCTTTTCAAAGTGCAATGTTCTCTCCATGTTTCTATTAATCAAGTTCAACCTTCCCCTGCTATTACTTAATCTAAGGAGACAATGTTGTGTAAACTTTGAAAAAAGATTATTGATGCTTGATTTTTTAAAAAAGAAATAATAGCATAATAAACGCTTGGGTATCTGGGTGCACATTTAATTAACACGTTTTTTTCTTCGGAATACACTCTCTAACGAATGATCTGATACGAAATGAAGCCATTTTAGAATTTACATGTTTTTTGTTTTGGTTTTGGTTTGGTTTTTTGTTTTGTTTTTGTTTGTTTTTTGGTGGGTGGGGGGGGGGGGGTGTTGCTGTTGTTGTCTTAGTTAAAATTGGTGCTAAGATAACTGAGTTATTTTCTTTTAATTTTCTTCTTTTTTTTTTTTCTTTTTTTTTTTTTTGGTAAACAGGCCCTCTTTTCCATTACACCATAACACAAAGATAACATATTATTTTGAAAACAGGGGGTATCAAAGTTGAAATAAGATTGTCTATACTATTGTCCAGAGTGATACTCAAGAATGTGGGTCAGTTCGCTAAAGTTTGTCTTTGTGAGTTAAGATAAAAACTATCCGAAACCAAAATTATTTGCATTTTTCTGATACGGTGTATTCCCGATTTGGGTGATTTTGCCAAAATTCAACTTTCAAAATGAGGAGGATGGGGGGCGCAGATGAAATATTTTGTCAGTAACGTAAGATTAACGATTGAATGGAATGTTCTTTTTTTACATTTTTGAAATCGAGTTTTTTAGAAAACTTATAAACGCTGTCTGCTTCAGATTAAATTAAGAACAAGGCAGTCCCCATAGTGTATGGACGAGGGGTATTGGGCAGAGATAAAGAGAGCATAACGTCCAAATTAAGTTACAATTGTAGAAGTAACATGATGAAAGGGACGGAGGGAAGGGGTCTCTTTTGTGTTTTGAACTGCCGTATTTGTACAGTGAACAAAGGAGGGTAGTAACATCGAAAACGTGATGTTGTGCTTCGAAAAAAAAAACAGAAGTGTGAATTTCACACATTTGGTTAGGAGTGCTTATTTGCTACCCTTTGCTAAGTGGAAATTCTTGTCAAACGAAAGTACAACAGGTATTTGTCATTCAAACGCGCATTCTGTCATCCATGGGCTCTTTTATCTGATCCTTTGGGCGGGGCGTGGCACAGCGTTGCATGCTGCCATGCTGTGACATTTTTTGGATTTCTTTACCGTGTTAAATCCCCCATTGCAAAAGGTTGAAAGCAAGAATATAGAAACAGTATTACGTCATTGCAACTTCTGTTTGATTTTTAACCTTTAGATCACCTGTCTTGTTTGTTTGTCTTTGGTCAGGATTTTTATTGGTTTCTGTTGGGCAAAATGCATCAGACGGATGTGCTTTTAAAAAAGAGTGCGCAGAGAACACCTTGTGTTGACTTTCGTAAAGTGAAGAGAATATTTCTAGGACGTGAAAATAGAGAGGGGGGGGGGGCGTTGCGTCGTGGGCCTAGTGGTTAGGCTACCGGACTGGTAATTGTGAGATTGCTGGTTCGGGGATTCGAGTGTCAGCTTGGTCTGACGTTGTATCCTTGGAAAAGACACTTTACACGAATTTCTCATTTAGCTGGGTCCTTTCAAAGATGGACGTTAAACTCGAGGGCCCCGTCTCTCAAATAACCCAATACATGTAGTGTTGATAGGGGCGTTAAACCACTACCATTTACCATTTTAAAAAGGGGGGGGGGTCTGTAACTGGAGAGACCTTGCGAAAAATAAGACAGAAATAAGTGAATAGTTAAAACTGTGTGTCTCATGCAATACTAATTTAATAAAATTGATTTTGCAAACCCTGCTAACGTGTTGTTGCTGTCATGGTTTTTTGTGAATGTTTATGACTTATGTTTACCCCCTGTTAGTATGATAACCGTGTATCTTTTTAGGTTGAATGATTTAGCATTACTGTTGTATCTTTCACTCGAAGTGGGCCGCAACCAGAGGTTCACTGTGATCAAAGGTGACCTGCCATGAGAAGGCCTCCGTTCCTTTTGCACGACATTAAGCCGGCAATACACCTGCAAGTGACTTTGATCAAGCTGATTGGATCAAGCTTACTTTTGCGTAGGCACGGCTCAGGCTGTGTTCATGCTTTGTACACACACACACACACACACACACACACACACACACACACACACACACACTT
>NW_004797488.1:375841-381273 GCF_000002075.1 Aplysia californica | reverse complement strand
AAAGCATACATACATACATACATACATACATACATACATACATACATACATACATACATACATACATACATACATACATACATACATACATACATACATGCATATATACATACATACATACATACATACACATGCACACACAGTTACAAGCGCATGCACAAACACAATTACAATTGAAAGCACATAAACATAGATGAACATACACTCCTCGAGGGAGCAAAAATCAAACTTACCAAGAGTGTACTGAGTAATAATGAATTTTTCTGGACATGCATTTCCAGGAGATTAAGTTCGTTTTTCCAGATCTGTCATTAAGAAAATTGAATTTGGTTTGTTTCCTTTGTGGATTTTTTGTGCAGTAGAAAGATATATCAAAGAAAGACAGCTACTGGGTGAACGAGTTTTCTCTTTCCGTTACAATTGGCTTTAGTGTGCTTGTGAATTGATTTCAACGGTTGCAGTTTCTGAAAACATTTCGATATTATTCTATCATAATTAGAATAGATTTTTTTTTCTTTATCCAACAAAACATATTGCAGCATCAGAAGGCAGAATAGTTGTCTTTGCTGAAATCCGTTATTCCAATTAAAAATGTCGTTTGCTGCATACGACAGGACACAATATGAATATTGCTCTTTATTCAGTGAAGAGCTAAACATAATTCACTCGTATTACCTGCTTGCAATATTGTGGTTTTTAATTTTGTTCCAGTCTTATTTTGTAAATATTTTCTACTCTTGGCTCCCGTTTATCAGTGAGAGAATAAAGAATTTGCTGGTGCTGGCAAGTTGGTTTAAATATAGCAAATTTCGACGTCAGCCCGGACACAACGTGGGTGGTTGGTGGGTGCTTTAGTGCAGTTCATTCTTTCTTTCATATCAAACATTTAAGGTCTGTATCTCTCCTCTTTCTTTTCTTTGTATGTTACTCGTTTCTTTGTATGTTACTCTCTAGTAAAATCTCGAATCTTTGGCGTATATGTTTGTCTTGCGAGTGCCGTAAAATGTAAAACTCATAGAGTAAAAACTGGAGTGACTGCCGCTGAAGAACGCCCTCGACGCGTAGGCCAGAATAAAAAAGAGCTCCCAGGTCATACTACTTTTCTACCACAGAAATGTACGGGTATGCTAATGAGACCCGAGCTGTGAGACTCTGTGTCAGTTCTTGTTCTTCACATTCTCATTATTCAACAATGATTGAAGATGTGCTGTTTGGGGGCACTTTAAAAGAGGAGCATACATTCATTATTCATATTAGATTTTTCAATTCAGTTTCCGTATCTAAAACTTAAAAGTCAGCCAATAACATACATACTCGTACTATAATATGTGCAAATTTGCGTTTCTGATTTTACATATTATGATGGCTCGGAATGTGCCCCAACATTACTTTTGGTCTGCTGTTGTTAGTATGTGCCCACTACGTCTGTAAAGTGTTCCGGGAATTCCATCATGTACGGTCGTAAGAACCTGTCGGGAGCACCTCTTACTTCTTCCTTACAGTTTTGTTAAGGTAGAGTGGTGGAAGGGGGGGGGGGGGCTTGGAGTTTATTTCTTTGTTTGTTTGATTGTTTATTTATTTTTGTTTGTTTGTTTGAATGATTGTTTGCTAGTTTGTGTGTTTGTTTGTTTTAGGGAGAGGTCGTCTAAAACCTGATTTCCCAAGACAGTAAGTGAATATACATATTTTTAGCAATTTCGTCTGGCTGGGCCTTTAAATGCACACGTAAGAGGGACAGGCTGATAGGTGACAGGGCCGTTCTGATGTCAGATTACATCGTGAAGATATCTGAACAGGTTATTGTGTAACTACTTGTGTCCGCACTCAGATTACCGGCGTCTATAGTGTAGCGGTTAGGCGCTTTGCTGTCGCCAGCAAGAGACCCGAGTTCAAATCTCGAGTGGGGAGAACAATTTTATTTGAATATAATCTCGGTCTTTCTACTGGGATTGAGTATCGTTCTCAACCCGAAATGATCTTTACTGTGTTAATGAGGCGTAAAACACTTATATTTTAAAACGCACACAGACTGCATGCAACATTACACGAATGGCAATCCAGTGCGTTTACACTAGCCAAATCATATTGTAATATAATGTGTTTTTAAAAATCCCGACAGGCAGGACATTTGAAACAAGTTGAAGTGTCATTATGTGATAAAACAGACGTAATGAAAGGGGATGGTGATTGGTTTAAACGTTCCACTTCTTTTTTTTTCAACAACGCCCTCGGTGGGGATGCTAACAGGAAGCAATGTCACCAAATAATCATCATTCCGGAAATAGTAGCGCCCAGAATCACATACGGTTTGTGTCATAGCCCACTTGAAAGACATGTGAATCAATATTCTTTCGATGAAAAGCATTTACATTTCGTCATTTAAAGTTAATCTTGCAGGGTCAGGCTTTAGATATGAGATTAATGTAAACCTTTTGATGTGCAAAGTCTGTGATCAATGCCAAGAACAATTCCACTCACATAATAGAAACAAAATGTGTGGTATCGTAGTAAAACCAGGCGTTCGTCAAAATGATGATACTGATTTTTTTTCATATGTATCTATTATTTTTCTCAACACCTTTTAAGTCCATTTTAAAACGCATTTAAGTGTGAATGCGACTGAAAAACATTGATCAGAGATACTAAAAAATGTAAAAGTACAGTTCCAATGGACACACACGCTTTGGGAGTCACCAAACGCCGGCGCCATATTCTCACTTATCTTACCTCTGACACCAGACGACCCCAGCCTTCTTCAATTGCAAAAGACTTCTATTCAAGATAGATGGGTATTTTTCCACAACTCAAAGACAAATGAACAGGCTTTAAGATAGCACCAATATCTCCAAAAGCCCAAGATTGACGAGCGCCTTATCCCAGTGAAAAAATAAGCAGAAATTAATTTGCGTTTCTAATGCTCCTAAAAACAATGCCTTGGTTTACCATGTCACGTCACCACTCATACTTCGTATATCAGCCATCTTTAAAACGGTATTGTCGAATTATACCAGATAACGAAGTAAAATAGACAGTTATATTGTTTGTAAAACTCATTTCTGACACGAAAGGGCCAACGTCAGTTATACCCATGGACACATGCAACTGACAACCAGTGTCTATTGTATAGAGGTTAGGAACAGCGTCCTGGCACGTAGAATACCTGAGTTCGATTACCTTGCGAGGAGAATTTTATTTTCATCAAGTATCGCGGTCTCTACCTCTCAGACCGATTAGGATCTCTCGTGGTCTAGAGGTTAAGGTGTTCGCCTCTCATTCAATTGGTCCAGATAGCGACGACATGTGTGTTTTCTAAAAAAAATTTCCTTTCACATCCTTTCCTGCTCTCAAACAATATTCTGTCGTCTGCTTTCGTCTCCACTTTCTGCCCCCCCCCCTCACCTCCTTTACCCCATCCTGTGGGCTCCTAACTCTTTCTAAAGCCTTGGCTCCTTCTTACTGCTGTCATTCAGCCACACCCTTGATCTTATGGCAGTAAAGATTAGCACCTGGCCTTCTCGGACAAGGGCGAAAAATCTCGGAGGTCGGTGTGCAAGTTGCGTACGTTAAAGATCCTTTGGTGGCCTAAAATACTGATAAAAGTAGGCTTCAGCAGCCACCGGGGCAAAATTAAAAATTTCCCACCAACTGAAAATGTTTAGTATGTTCCATGTGCTCATATGACCTTAAGCAGTTGCGAGCACCGTATAACACTTACCAAAGAAAAAAAACGATTTGGGCCTGTCGTATATGGTCGAAGAACGCCTCTTAAAAGAATACAGGATGGGGGTGTAAAAGACGTACATTGTTTTAAGAAGTGACCAAACAGGGAAAATAATCGACTCACATCGAGGTTCCGTGAGTGCTATAATATTATTGATTGATTTAATGTTGCTTTTTTTTCTCAAAGCCTCCATCAGACGAATACAATCGGATCCGATCGTTACCTCTGAATTGAAAAGGGCTTGCCGCCTCATTATAATATAAATTGAGTCGCACCCAGTCAAAGTGGCACCAGGTTAAAAAAATATGATTAGAATAGCCGACGCTCTGACACATATTAAATACTTTGTCGGACAAATACCCATCTCCATTCCTCTGTCATCTCATGTTTTACCCTTCTTTCCTCCCACACACACACCTAATTTACCCTTTTAAAACAAAACCAACTCGATTTGTTGACAAATGAAAGTGGGTTGTTGGCGGATGCTCTGATGTGGTATGCTCATTCTTTCCCTATAACATATCTATCGCCCTTATCCTCCCTCATTTCAATTTTTCATTTCCTTTTGTTGTTGTTGTTGTTGTTTGTTGTTGTTGTTGTTGTTGGTTTGTTTTTTGTTGTTGTTTTTTTTTGGGGGGGATCTTTTGTTTGCCTTTTACTTTCAAGTAACGTCTAATCTTCGACACTTATTCTTTATAGTTCCCACCCCCCTTCCCCCACTCTTTCTTTTGTGCAAAAGCCGTACAACTCTTACTAGAACTATACCTAAATAAGAAAAGGTGTGTGTGTGTGGGGGGGGGGGTATCCGTTACGTGAGCGGTAACTTACGTCACGACAGTAGTGAACCTCTCCTGTCCCACCCACCCCCTACCGCAGCCAGATGTTCATTCCGGACAATGGATCTGTCGGCTTGGTCACAGCGTGTGGCCGGAGAAGTGCGAGATTCCACGGACACTTTCCCTTCATCCCAGCTGACCGCAAGTCCTGTAAAAATCCACTTCAACATTGCCTAAAAGATCACGGGGGGTAACCGCAGGAGGTTCATTGTACAGTAATGCTGTGGGATTTTGAGGGCACAGCGGAACTTCTTCGACTCTTCGAAGCGTGAAGTCACTATTCTTGCTATTCGATTACCTTATGCGTATATTGGTTGGGGGGGGGGGAGTTCTTATGTCAATCCATCAACAGCATTCGCCTGTCAAGACTTACAATTCATAGGGTTATTCGCTAGGATACGATGACGTCATATCACCATTCATAACACTTCGTATTTCGAACAAGGGAAAGGGGTGGGGGGGGGCTCATTCATGCAGCCTGGTCGGAACCCCAGAGTTACAAAGTTCTATCAGCTCAGTACCTACTTTTGAGAAATTTGACGTAAAAAGTGTTGAGTTTTTACAACCAGACACGCTTTTTCGAATGCAGTTCTTTGAATATCTTTGATAACAACTCCGACCAATCTTACGATTTTGATAGAGGAGGTAGAACATGGTTTCTGACCTGACGGTTTCAGTTACTCAAAACAGGTTTTTTTAAATGTCTGATATAACTTTCGTAATTCTATGCAGGCGTACAGTTAATTAATAATTTCATGGAGAAACATTCGCTGCTCTCCGAGAGTCAAGTGCTCTTGGGCTATTTATGGTGGCAGTAGTGAACCTCCAATAGTAGTGGATCCCTCATACAGGCATGTGTTGCAACGCCTCTAGTT
>NW_004797488.1:370204-375741 GCF_000002075.1 Aplysia californica | reverse complement strand
GGGGGGGGCAATTTTTCGTTGTTGGTAGTTTAACAACTAAAGACAGTAAAATTCAAGCTTTACGCAACATCGTTGTTTCTACGTCGTAGCAGTCACACAGTCAAACACAGCAACAGTTTCCCATTTCTGAGTAGGAGAGGTTCTTTTATTAGCTCGGCAGCCTTTGTGTTCGATGAAATATAATCTATAAAGCCGATTAGGACGATGTTACGCCCTTTCCCCATCCCCACCACCCTTTTTTTTGTCTTTTTTTCCCAAAGGAGACAAAAGAAAAAAGTGAAAGTAGACAAAGTAATCGCCGACTTTTGATTGGAATACAACTCTATAAGGACCTAAATTTCTGCCTACCTACTTGTGGGATAAAGGTACTTTAATATACGGAAATATACTTTGTACCCAAGGTCGAAAATTGCTCCTCTTTTGTGCAATTGATATAGCTTAATTCCGATGGCATTTTTTTTAGAAAGAGAAGTGGTGAAGATTCTGCGGTCACCAATTCTTAATTTTGCAATGTACGAATCTGAAGCCGTAATTATTTGCATGATACAAGGGATTTATGACCAATAAAACACAAATATATGAAGTAGAAGACAATAGGAAACATGTTACAAAACAACTATTTTCTGTGATCAACAAAGCCGATAGACATTTAAGTGACGCATATTAGTTTTTGCTTGCCTTTACCAGCGTTATCCTCTCTTCTTCGCATGTCCCCTTATGTAAATGTCATCAGGCTGTATTCACAAAGCTCGTCTCACGTCACACAGACGCCAGTGGCAGCTATGGCCTGTGACGCAGTTATAATAAACCTCCAGAGGCGACCACAGATTTAGTACAGGTAGCTTGCCTGCCTACATTGATCGGCGGAACAAAGTGCTACATTGTATCAGAGTGTGGTAGGCTGCTCAAACGGTAAAAAGTTTCTTTTATTTATGCGTTTTCTATTTATGTGTGTACTGCAAGAGATCTGAGCATTTTGTGACACAAGACCAAGTTTCTTTTTATGTCCTGGTTGTTTCTAAAGTGCACTTTTTTCTTTAAACAAAAAGAAAAACAAGCCAACTGGAAATAACGTCAATTTTAAAAACAATTGAACGATTATTACTATCGTAAGTGTGCCGTGGATTTCTAGACTGGAAATTATAGTTATTCTCTCTTAACCTACTCCGGGGGGGGGGGGGCAAAGAGAGAGAGAGAGAGAGAGAGAGAGAGAGAGAGAGAGAGAGAGAGAGAGAGAGAGAGAGAGAGAGAGAGGGAGGGAGGGAGGGAGCTAGAAAGGCAGAGAAAGAAAGAGAAGAAAGAAAAAGAGGGGGGAGATTCAGGCTTAGCAGTATGGCGTCCTCTCTCCGTAAGCAACTGTACTTTCGATCTTGGCAGACATCGACAAATCGACTGATTGCAATACCTCTGGCTTCGCTCTGTCGCCATACCTGTCAAATTGCGCTCTCACAAGGGAGGCCATTGGCACGTTACGCGAAGCTGTGAGCTCCCCATGGCCTCCCAATAAAACGTCCTAACAGCCAGCGGTTTATAATGGTGTTAGCGTGCGGATGAAAACACTGTGGACAAAACTGTCTCTGGATGGACTTCTCTTCCTGTGAATGATACCAGAATGTCTTTGTGAGGGTTTGTCTTTTCTTTGATTGTTTTCTTTATCTACTGTAACAGACTTAATTATTACTGCGTATAACCGTTGCCTCCCTTTAATCTAAAGACATATATTCTCATATTTTCCCCAGGTGTCAACAGAAGAAGAAGAATAAGTGGAGTCGTTTTTAAGTTTTTATCTAATATTTTTTTAAGGAGGTGGGGTGGGGGGGTGTCAAGATCTGCAGCATTTTAGCATCATTGATTAAGAAAACATGCATTTAGTTATAGCTAGTCAGTTTCCAGAAAGTTGTTTATTCTGTGAATATCGTTTAACCTTTAACCTTTTATTGTATTCGATGTACAACTTTTCTCTATAACAGAACTTCCGTAATTTACATGTAATAATGAGTCCACGTTACACAATGACACGTACTTACAAGTGGCAACATTTCCCACGATTGTTCATCAAAAAATACATCGCTGACATCTGGCTCTAGCCATGTATGAGGGTGAACATTGATTTGTCTTAAAATTGAAAAAAAAAAAACAGAATTGCTCAAAATTCTGTGCACACTGCTCTTTTAATAACGTAAAGCATCATTGACTCAAACTGCAGCTGTTTGTTAAAATCTAATTTGGTGGATACACGGTTACCGCCGGACACCGACGCACTCATCTTTCTTGTCCATTCTCAGGGGGATTTGACTAATAACACAGGATAATTCTGTGGTAGCCACGTGATCCATGTTGAGAAGGATTAGAAAATAATTTAAAAAAAAAAAAAAAAAGTATTCAGAGAAAATCGGCGGGGCTAAAACAGTTCGGGAAATGATGAGACCTCGAGTACGAGTAAAAATTACGATTAAGACCCTGTCTCCTGACAAACGCCAAATTAAACCGATTTATTGTCATCGCGCGGTCATTCACCCTCACCTAAATGTGTTAATGAAGAATGAGAATTTGCTTGACGTAGGGCCTAGGCCTTATAAAAACATGATAATAGTTTATATTGGAACATAATCGAAAAACGAAAATTTTAGTGCGTGGTGTCAATTTGGTGTCATTAATAAAAACGAAAAAAAGATTATGTCACTTACGGCCGTCAAAATGTAATTATAAAACGGGATATTTGATGGAATGCGAATTCCAGGAAAATACACGACGTGAGTATAGGCTACAATGTAGGTGGAACATATCTAGAAGCTGTGTAAAACCTGAGCCACTCTGTGTTACAAGAGGAAATGCAACGAGCCTGCATCCTTTGAACCTTTCATCTTTTTAACACCATTCAATCTACTTTTAGTGTAGCATCAGTTTCCATTACGTCAGAAATTATGTAAGAATGAAGGAATTGAGCTTACGGAAAATGGGAAATAATTAATTGACCTGTAGAGGCATGATTTTTTATTATGAAGGTCACACACAAAATGCAGAAGAATTGAAGAAGAGGAAATGTCTGTTGATTCAAACTGAGGGCGACGTAGCTGTAAAACACTAAAAGACTTATTCTCGTACTTT
The DNA here is from genome assembly GCF_000002075.1 of Aplysia californica. Classification (NCBI taxonomy): domain Eukaryota; kingdom Metazoa; phylum Mollusca; class Gastropoda; order Aplysiida; family Aplysiidae; genus Aplysia; species Aplysia californica. The sequence continues at coordinate 372,633 of NW_004797488.1, read as the reverse complement.
TTGGCCCCGTTATTAATGCGTATATTTTAAAAAATTGTTGGTAGGGATATTTTAAGAAGTTTATCAAGTTCAGAAAACAGTAAGGGTAACAAAAATGTAGCAATCTGAAGGATTCGAGATTCCTGTTCCAATTTCGGCAAATCCAGGCCCCTTTATTGTGCCTCTATAGCTCCCAGTTGGTCTTCCTCGTTTTCTTTTTTCAATTGGTTTCCAGTAGCATGTCTGATAGGGCAATCTTTTCTTCGGCATTCAAAGAACGAGTCCTAGATATCTCCAACTCTTTTTAATGATTGTGTTGATATCTCTATTCCAGCTCTTTCCAACACTTCATTATATGTAATAAATTCGTTCCAATTTATTAGTAAAATTATTCGTAAACATTTTGTTTGGAAGCTTTTTAATTTTGGTTGAATTGTTTTGTTTGTTTTCCAAATCAAACAAAAAACAATGAAAAATTCACCCGTCACCTTCCTGTGTTGCCGTTTTGGTGCTCTTTAAAATATTTCACCTGAGTTGTTAACTGCATTAATTGAAGAAGATTAGAAGCTGAGAACAAGTTTCTTACTGTCTAAAGCTAATTAACACACTTCATGGGGAAAACTGCAAAGCAAACAGTGAATAAGAATCTGCATGGCTGAAAATGGAGAATTACGAGCTTTGACATCAGCAAAGGATTACATACTAATAATAGTGTTTTCAAAATTCGTTTCACAACTTATCCTCAAATATCTCTTTAACGGGTCACCCATAGTAGTTTGTATCTATTTGTCTTTACTTAATCTTATGTTTTCCACTACAACTGAGATTAGATTTTTTTAAAGGCTTTCTTCACAAATCATACTGCAATTCTCAGTTCGCGCGAAAAATGAAGTGTTCACAGAACTACTTCCGCTTCTCAGACATACTTTGCTTACGTAATTAGCCTACGTTAGAGATCCCCAATGACATTTATTAGTGGTAAAACGTTAACCCGCACATTAATACGATCACATGAAAAATGGCAAGTGAAATTGTGAAAAATTTCTCTCCATACTTTATAATTAGACTGGTGAGAAGCAGTATGATGGTGATGAGGAATTATAATCGCATACAACGGCGGAAAGGTGGCTTGTTGTGTTGCCGTCATTCTTAGTTTTATTTGATACCGGTAAGACTGCGATTCTTCAAACATTCTTCGTAAAAGCTTTAAGCTTTTTCCTGCATCATTCACTGCACTGAATGTTATTAAAACCTGGGTTCCATAAGTATAGTGTTGTGATTTTAGAAGAAATAAGATGGATTGCTTTAAAAATTGCTATTGTCCCAGCTCATAGGATTTAGCCTTTTGAAGTCTGTAAAACCGTCGACAGGGATTTTTTTTCTGAATACATGAAGGAATTATCATGAATACAGAGCATAGGTGGTTTAAAGAATAATCATCAGTTCAGACAAATTGATATAGGTTTAGCATTGTGCAAAAGCTGGAGATTCTGTGTCCCATAGTTGGGGAAATGTTTTATACCAAGTTGCGCCATAAATTTTTGACTGCTATTTAGGCTGTGATTTCATATCCTCTCCTTTCACCGAAATAACTAAGTCCTCCACTAATGAACGATACCTCCCAGTTTTGCAAGCACTACTTTAAGCTATAAGTTCAGGGGACAACATCTGTTTCCGTGAGGATTCAAGTTCATGACCTGTCTTGTGTCTTTCCCGCGGTCATTTTGGAGTTCATGCCTCTTTTGCGTCCATTGTCTCTTCTGGTCTTCTTCTTCCTATTGCTTTTTTCGACTGATCCATTGCCCAAGTTTTCAATTATCAACACCCTCATTGCTAAGATGCGTTCATCAACGTTTGTACAGACAAGATAAAAAGTTTATTCAAGGCAAACTAAAACAAAGCCGTTGTATTTCTACATTTAACCCTATCCGAACGTTGTGTTTTACTATCGTATCCATACAACGTGGGGAACTCTGTGCCACGACTTTCCAAAGAGGAAATGGCCCGCTAATTGATCCGTACTCTTTGCATAGCAGTCTGTCAAAATGATTTTTTGAGAAATACTGAAAGCTTCACAGAGATTTTCGTACTAGAAATATTCTAAAATGTGAAAAATACAAACCATGGGGTTACAAAATAACCCCAGGGCGTACGGATAGGGTTAATGAGAAAACAGAATCGCACAGTGGTAATTACACCTCTTTATACTTCACTTGTGGACAAAGGGGCAGAGAAGCTGTTGTAGAGAATACAAGCGTGTATACATCTGCACAGCAGGGAAGAGGTTAATGGTGTTTGGCCAATGTGTGTGAGGGGATTCTCCGAAAACATGTAGCTATGGAATTCAAAACAAAGACAGCCAAACATTTTTATACCTTTGGCCCACTACGAGTCCATTTTTTCGAAACAGAAAACAATGTCTCAACACGAGACAGCGGCGTGTTTGTGAT
>NW_004797488.1:355204-365204 GCF_000002075.1 Aplysia californica | reverse complement strand
ATATTAACAAAGTAATTGACTCTTTTAAAGCTTTACAATCTTTGGCGCTACCCCAGCATTTTCAATCAAGTATAATGCTGGTGGCAGAAAAAGAAAATATTCTAACGGAGTATTGACTCTACATCTCCATCGTGAAGAAAGGAACAAAATTAATGAGATCGTCCCAGATCTGAGTCATACGTTGGGGAAGTTCATTCTTGTTATATGTACTTGATCGGGAGAGAAAAAGAACCAAAACAAAACACAGCAAACATTAAGTGCAGAACTTTCGGTTTGGGGGAAAAAACGTTATCATCATGGATATCGCTTCTTTCCAACACAGTGATGTAGTCAGAGAGGCAATACTTATATAACTGTTGGGCCGTCAATGTCTAACGATGACCAGGGTACCTGTAGACGAGAGTATTCCTTAATTGAAAAAGAATAAACAAGGAATAAGATTACTTGTGGCTTTTGCTACAGCCAATGAGGTCAATTTTGACAGAGAAGAGTGTACCACATTGTGAGCATTTAGAAGCTTCATTTCCACTGTGGAAATGAGCAACTTGTCGGTTTCTGGCTTCTCTCTTGGTGTCAACATTTCCTGTTCGTGAAGCCTAATAATGCAATCTGTTACCCTCTGCGGTTGTTGCTTTCCATAGTTAATGTATCAGGTACTAAGCTCACCCACGTCTAGTGGTGAATGTTGAAGTCCTTCAAAGACATTTTCAGTGTGTGTTTTTCACACAATGTTAGGCGCACCAACTTTACGCTTCCCTGATTACAGCTCAGTAAAGAATACTGGTTTTGGGATTCTGAAATCACACATTCTTACAGACATGGCCAGCCCAGTGAAGTTTGAGTCCATTTGAGATTATAAAAACTAACTCTTCGTATTTACACTTTTGAGAACTTCGGTGTTTGGCATTTTTTCCTGCAATTTGAAGCTAAGAATACTCCTGAGACTTTTCATATTGACTTGTGGCTTGGGTTTGGTGCATTTTCAGGTCTCAGCACAGGGTCAGGGAGACAACTGCCTCAACTTTGTCTCTATGCGAATGCCACAGCAGTTCAAAACCCTTGCTCTGATTTTTTTTTTATGAGACAGATAGAGCTGCAAATTTTAACGTCCGCCTCCGATAGGACTGATCGAGCCATGTATGTGGTGAGCAGATTCACTGACAGCTTCGTCTTAGAATTATGTTTATCAGTGACAGCCCGTGAAGATGTCATCATAGTGTCAGGTCTGAAACATATCGGCAATCGTGGTTCGCAAGTCATTTCGTTGCTAGGTGTTTTGTTTTTAATCTGTATAATCCTAGTCTCTCCCCGTTGCCCATCTGTGACGGTTTTCTCGCTAAGTCGGACTGCCGCTGCCTCGTTATCTTCTATTTGTTTCCAGTGAGGCTAAGATGTTCAAGGTCTTTAAGTAGATTCAAGTGTCACAGAAACAGCATTTGACTCTTCTTAATTATTTCTGTTTGTGAGTTTTCCACCTAGGCTTTTTTTTAGTACTACCTCATGTTTCTTTTCCTTCCATAAAAGTATCAACAGTCTCTTACTACCAGGTGCCCATTGCGGATAGGATCGGATCGGGTCGGGTCGGATCGGGAACACCGCCCAACTCGTCGCCTGAAAATAAACGCGTTTGTTTTTTAGGCGACAAGTCGGGCCCGATCGGCTTGTGCCACAGTAGCTGCTTTTCGCTCTCGATCTACCTAGCAAACCGACCCGATCCGTCTCTATCCCCCAATGGGCACTCCGGATAAGAAACCACATTTCCGTTGCTTTTTTTTTATTTTGACTCTCTTTGGTGATTGTCTAGCATTCACAGCTTTTCTGAAGAATTAACCACACACATAGTCTTTTAGAACCCTTATTTTGGCACTCATTGAGATGTTTCTGATTTTCAAAATCGGACTCACTTTAATTAAATTGTCCTTAGATGACGCAATTTTCCTTTTGATTTCGGTGAATCATTTGATATCGAAAGTAAATGTTCTATATCTCTGATAGTGAGTAAAAAATTCGCGGCGCAACTTATTGTCAAATATCTCCTCAACTATTGCCATGAACATAAACTCTCCAGCTTTTGCACATCATTTGACTTGTATCAATTTGTCTTTACAGATCTATATTTTTGTAAACACCTGTTAGCTCTATTCTAGAAAATTCCTTATTAAATATTAATTTTTAAAAATCCCAGTGGGTGGTTTCTACAGATTTTAAAAGGTTTACAGCTAGGACAATATCGCTTTTAAAAGCAAGTCTGTCTTTTTTTTTCTAATAGCCAGATTATCTTTATTAAACGCACGTTTTGAGAGCTTTTAGTGCAAAAAAGTGTTCACTATAAAATGAATTTCTTGTAACTAGTTTTCTCCTTTAAACGGGCAATAGGTGGGCTATGACGTAAGCCACAAAATTATGCAAAATGTGAGTGAGAAGCGGAAAGTGCTGTGAACAATTTCATTTTTCGCGTGAAGGAGATTTGTAGTATTTTATATAAATTGATGAAGGAAGGTTTTTTTTAATCTAGCCTCAATTGTTGAGGGAAAATATGTTAAGACAAACTGATACAAACTGCTGTGCAAAGTATGGGTGACTATGATTCTACCGTTAAAACGATATTTCTTTTGAGAATAAGTTGCGCCACGAATGTTTGACCGTACTATAGATATCTAAACAGTTGTACTTTTTTGTCTTCTCACCTTTGCCTTGAGAATACTAATAAAATTACCGCTATATTAGATACTATCATACATTCTGCTTTCTTCACGTTCAATAATTACCCCTTACGTTTATTTTCCACCACAACTGAATTTCTTTTTCTGATACTGCAATTAAAATTGCCTCATGCGTATATCTGGTGTTATTTATATTTTCCCCATTAGCTTTCAAACCTGGACTTTCTGGAATATTTCAAAGGATTTTCCCACCTGAGGAAAATATTGTACTGAATGTACAAGTACTATTCAATCTGTTAGGATTCAGCAGTACCCATCACGGGCTGGGTTCGTCCTGACATGGTGATTTATCGTGTGAATTGTGCATTAAAGATTTACAGTACAGTCGTTATCAACCAATCGCCGTGCTTTTTACGCGACACAGGTAGATAGCCATTATTTTTTTTACAGCACTGGTGAAGCCTCCATATCCCCAATCTATCCCTCGGGAAAGGGGCACCCAGGAGTGGGGTGGACGGATAGTTTTAATGTTGTCAAATTACCTGTGATGACATGGAATTTCAATTCTGATCCGCCTAAACAATAGTTATATCTCAGCCTACAAAACAGCATATCAAGTGTAGAGGATTGAATCCCTCGTAGTTCATAAGCGTTACTAGTGAAGGTTGTGGTTCAGATATCATCTGTGCACCCCCCCCCCCCCCCACACACACACACACACAAACACACACCAGCCCAATAATCCCCCTTCTTACTCATCGGACACGTAAACCGCCTCACACTGATTAATATTTTCACAGCACCCGGTACAATAAATATCTTAGCTTACAAAAAGACTTTAATCGTTCAGGTAATGTTTCATAATCGTCTGGGTGATCTCCTCGACCTCGAGCAATATATGTGCTCCGATTTGTCTGAGATTCGTTTCCAGATCTCACTCCCAGGTGGATCTCGGCCGTCCTCTCTTTCGCTTTCCTTGAACGGAACCACCTTCAGTTTCACCCTCTGACATTGTGGGCCGGCTTCCTTAGAAAGTGCCTAATACACCGCCAATATTTCCTGCTCTTAAGGTTCATGGGTTGTTGTTTGGTTCTCCTCCATAAGACTACGTTTTCCTATGGTGTCCTGCCAGTGGATTTTGCACTATCTTTCTTTGCCTCAGACAACCATCATCTGGTATAAAATAACCTGGTATACAACGAATCCTTCATAGTGAGAGACTGTACTAGCCAAAGGATTTTGTTTTCATAGCTCGAAATGACACTGATTCGGAGACAAAACCCGACACTTTTCAAAAAGGTTAATTTTTGCCCTCTTTTGTACACTCTCATGAACAAACATTCCTAATGCATCACCGCTTCTTATATTTGTAACAAACCCAACGTTTGCTGAAACCTTTTTATACTCGTTCGAGTAAATAACATCTGAAGTTAAAAAATTGACCATTGAGAAATAAAATCTGGCTTTATTCGCTTCCTGAACAAAAAAAATTCATTTGAAATATAAAAAGCTAGCAAGTACATCAAGAAAGTTGAACTTTCGATATGTCCATGACCTGTCGAAAACAATAAACCGCACAAAAACCACTTATGAACAGCGGGGTGTTCAGTCTTCTACATTTGAGATATTTAATTTTTATAAGCTAAAATTCCAAATAAAGCTGGTATCATGAAAACGCAAAAGGTTGAAAGCAGTGAAAATCAACAAACAATTATTTCTCGCCATGTTTATTACCCATGCAAAATTAAGACAAAAGTCCGTAAATACAGAACATCGTTTTCCACCACATCAACCTCCAATCTTCCCACATCCCTGCTCCTCCCCTTCCACTTAAGGTGCGTAAATATCCTATTAGTTCTATTGGAGAATCAAAGCCACAATTCCTCGTTAGTTTGTCGTCTCGGATGTTTGATTGACACGCCTCTGGGTTTTACACCCAAGTTTACGTTCTGTGGCAAATATAAACTCTGTAATATTATGCTTGTGTTAAATAGCTAAAATATATCAGAATATCAATTTTAGCCGTATTTATGGAGTTTCGCCAAGTCTGCCGTTCCAAGGCATAGCGACATATTGTGAAAAAAAAATGGTTTTAGCATATTCTTTTAGTGTCAAAGACGGGACGATGTTTTTACATCTGAGATAGAAATGTTCAAAGTGCTAAAGCTGTATAAAATGTGACTGTTCTCATTGTTGAGGGCAGTGTGACACATATACCTCTTGTACAATTGTGTTTAGAAGTATTCATAACTAAAGGCAAGCTAATTAATGTCTTTAAAAAATTGTGTTTGTTTTGGATTTTTTAGGTATCTTTTTTTTAATAAAGAAAAACGCAATTACGTCACTCTGCCATCGACCCGCAGACGTGTATCAACGATTCCACCCCTTGTTATTACGGGGCTTTTAAAATTTGTCTATTTTTTCTTTCAAACTTTGCATCCGTGAAGAGATTGGATTTTCAGTTTCATCTTGAAGTGGAAAACATCGTTAAGTACGCCATCTGTGTAAACATAAGATTTACCCATGAAATAATTGATCAGATAATGTGTGTCTAAGTGTAAAATCTGTGACGTTATACACGTCAGGGAGTATCAAATTAGTATTGTCAAAACTGCAATCAAAACGGAAAAAGGAGAATGGAAAAATCCGATGATTATGGCGCATTTCTGAGGATCATTAGCACTGAGCAGAAAGAGAGACAACTAATGGGCGTTTGTTTTTTGTGTGCGTCTGTGGAATTCCTTTTTCGTTCCAATTGATATTACATGTTGCTGAAACATATATGAATAAGTAATCATGATTCATTTGCTTCAAGAGATGATTTGAAAAAAGTGTTCTAGATAGAGATTTTCCCCCTTTTTTAAATTTTGCTTATAAAAAACAACCGTCACTTCTTGACACAGTCCTGCCTGTGTGAACGTTGAGGGGAATATTGAGGACTTTTGGAAATGTCAATATTCAAAATTTCAGTTTAGAAAAGATTGTGTGCCAAACCTCCTCCTCCTCCTCCTCCTCATGCAAACAAAGACAAACTGAAAGACAGATAAGCAGCTACACATATTATTGTTGCATCTTATTTCTTCTTTCAATACATTTCTACGTCGTTGAGTCACAGGCCTGTCAGTCTGTGCTGATTGCAGCTGAGATGTGAAACGAATGTACATCGCAGCCGGTCGATGATGCATTATAGGGTTGAAGCACCGAAAAAAAAAGTTGCCAATTATTATAACCCAAAATTGAGGAAGTTTTTGTTTGCTTTTTCCCCGGCTAAAGAACAGTAGTCGAGCCTTAGGTCATTGTGTACATATATCTTCCGGGGTTCACCAAACTATTTTTAAAGTGGGCGGGATAATTGAAAGTTTGCCGAGCGGAGCAGGATAACCTTCTTTTTCTTCAATATAATTTACAAGAAACACATATTAGCTAGGGGTTATGAAGTATATAAAAGCATGTATGGTTTGTGCTGTAAAGTTCATTGAAATTGTAACATTCTGGGGGAGACCAAACCCTGAGAATGCTACAAACACATCTTCCAATGGTATTTTACTCGTAAGGCGACATTGCAGCGGACTAGACTTGTTGACCTCATTCTCCCAATTCTTTCGATTTTGGTTATGTTTAGTCCTGCATTCATTAAAACCTTTGAGCATTATGCTTCTGAAAATGAAAGCAACGTTCTTTTACTTTAGTCCCAGGGTTTTTTTCTCTGGCATAGCACGAAGTCACCGGGGCCACTTTCAAAAAGATCTGTGTACGGCGAAAAGGGTGTCAAATTTCTCAATTAAAACATCAAAAATCCCCTCAAGTTAAAGTCCAAACAGTTGACATTTTGTTGACATTATTTATCAACTAGCGCTCTCTTTGAAACTGTGTGCATTTGGGTCTAGATGAATTTCATCTAATCTTTTGACGAGGAGGAATTCAAACAAGTTACACTGGCGTCTATGGTGCAGTGGTAAGGCGCTTTGCCGTGGCATGCAGAGGACCTGAGTTTGATTCCCATGTGGGGAGAATTTATATCGTGTATCTCTGTCTCTCTGCTTGGACGTTGCATCCATCTCAACCTGAGCACCGGTGAACAGCGACTTTATTTTTAAAAACGGGGAAAATTTCGTACGAGGAGCAGCGACTGCTCGAAGCGAATACTTCGTCTTGATGGTATTGATCATGGTATCGATGCGGCCCGCCAACGATAAAAACATGTTTATAAACTTATTGAAAGCTACGTCCTATCGTAAAAGAGATATCAAATTTGGAACCAGCGTATCAAAATTTACGAACTGACTCTCATGTAACTCTTTTTGTTGCTGGATTTAGAAGATCGCCAAAAGAGAAGTGATTTTATTAAGATTGCATCACACAAAGAGGAAGGACAACAAGTACTGTCAGGTTTAATCTCGTAATAGACCCCTACAGTCAGAACTGGAAGAGGCGAGCTGTGACGCAGAATCCCTTTGAATTTTTCACTCGCGTGGGAATAAACTTTGTTTGCAGAATTTTGAAAATAATTATCGCAGCTAAAAACTGATTTTATTTTCGAAATCAACGTACCGTATCAAACGAAGCTAAGTGGCTCGCGTGGAACCTGATCTAATGCCATATATTTAAACTTATGCAAACTTTGTCTTTGAATTGTCAGTTTTGAATTTGAAGACATGTATCAAGGTTACCCACTGCGTTGTGCATCTGACGTCACATCTGCTAGGCATACACACTGCACAGTAACTGTTCAGTGCACAGTATGGCGAGTTGGGCGAAAGACACCGTTATTTTCTTTTTTGAGATGTAGATGCCAGATGCCAAGAGATCCCACGAAAGTCTGACGATTAAGTCCAGAGACTACAGTAAACAATTATTAATAGAGGGTGCACGAAGAACACGTATCATTATATTATTATTTTGCAAACAGTTTTATCAAGATATAACCAAAGACTTTTTGGTTTTAAAAGATAACCTAACAACAGTGTGAGTGAACAAATGTCGTTCCGAAGGCCCGGTTACACGTAACGATAAATTGTACAAAAACTGGACGATATAGCGATCATACGATAAAACGGTATACTGGGTGCCCACTACGGATGGGATCGGCCGATCGGGCCGATCGCCCGACTCGATCGCCTCAAAAACAAACGTGTTTGTTTTCAGTTTCAGGCGATCGAGTCGGGCGATCGACCCGATCAAGCCGTAGTGGACACCCAGTATTTAAGGTGTAACCACAAATTGTACAAATAGTCTAGTAACATTTTGGTTTGACCTTGAAGAAATTGCTTTAAAGCTGTCTTTTGGAAAATAAGTAGATGATACCATTCAATAAAATATTATGAAGAATCGAGGAGAATTGAAAAGCGCATTTTTCCCCAAAAAAATAAAAATTAAAAAGTTGCGAAATTCGTTTTTCTCATTCCGTTATTTGTGGCAACTTCCGCCTGCCATACACTGATCCTGCACTTGCCCGCGAACTTCCGCATTTCTGCGCGCATCAAAAAATGGCAGCCGGTTTAGTATGGCAAACTGGTAGTACATGTAACACTAACGCACCTTTCCCGCAAGTCTTCATGTGTACAACAATTATTACCTTTTATCTTGTCTTACGGCTATAACTGTAGGCCTATTATAATAGGCTTCTAATTCTTTTAGTGCGCATGGTAAGATTGTACACGTTCAGCTTGCCACCCCCCCCCCAACCCCCATGTTTTCATTGGCAACTGGTAGTGACTGTCCAACCAAAATAGCATAGCGGAAGTAGAGCTAGTATTAGAGTTTCACTTGACGATTTTAATGCCATCATAACATTGTGTTTTGGAAGCAAGAAGAAAAGACCTGTATCATCTGTGGGAGAGGGGTTTGATGCCAAGCCATTTACGCTTACAGAAAAAGGGGGTGCAAAACCATCAACAGCATCAGTGCAAAATTTGGAGAAGCCGTGTTTGCAAAGTCAGGTGACAATGTCCATAAGACCTGTAGAGATTGCCACACTAACAGACATTATTTTCCATCAAAGGATCCAAAACTTGCAGAGTCACCTCGGAAACGTCGTGCACCAGAACAAGTCAGAGAACCTGGAAAATCGCTTTGTGTTTGTTTTGCGGTCAAAAGGCGAAAAGAGGCAAGAAAGGCAGAAGCAGTCATCCTCTGATTCATGTATAGACAACGCAATTACAGGACTCTGCAAGAAGAGGGGTGAAACAGACAGATGGTCAAGAGAGGTAACAGGCAAGATGGAGTACATGCTGGATCTTTTTGCTCGTGATGCTGTCTACCTCTACGTCTGTTACACGCATTTCAGAGAAAGGAAAGGAGTACCCGCTATTTTTGCCAGCCTGCTGCAAAAACATGTGCTCTGGGCCTGGGTGACCCCGGAATGAACGCCGTTTGAAAGCTTTCCAAGCAGTTGTTGATTATCTGGAGAATGAAGATATAGAGTAGGTGACTGTCCCAGATCTTGTTTACCTCATGCACAGCAAGTTGTCACCCGAAGACGCAGCCTACTCTCCCAGATACATGAAACAGAAATTACTGGAGAATTTTGGTGACGGCATTGTCATTACCGAGAAACTCGACGGGACTCCAGACGTTGTCACATTGAAGGAAACTGCAGGTTACATCCTTGCGGAATTTTACAAGCAGCACAAGGACGATGATCCTCAACAGCAGAAACTTCACACAATAAAGACAGCCGCAAGCTTCATCCGTGGTGACATCAAGACAAAGGTATGTTCAAAGGACACCTACCCAGACATTGATGCAGAAGACCTGCTGTCCTTCCTCCCAGAATCACTCCATGTCCTGATTTCGAATATTTTCAAGGGCAAAGACTTTCCAACAAAAAGTGCTGCAATAGGACAAGCCATAATGCAGATTACCCGACCCAACACAGTTCTTTCCCTATGACAGATTGGATTAGCTGTACAAGTGCATAAAATGTTTGCATCACGGTTTTCGGTGGATACCCTCAGTCACCTTGGCTTCTGCTCGTCTTACAGGGAGGTGCGTAAGTTTGAGATGAACGCAGCTGTAGAACATGGCACTGACCTCCCGCCACTCTCAGAGGGTGACAATGTCCAGTTTGTGGCAGACAATGCTGACCACAGCACAGCAACAGTACAAGGTCACAATACCTTTCACGGCATGGGCATCATTGCCATAACTACACCAAAGCGAGATGAATCCAAGAGAATCCCGAGAAAAGACGTCAAAGTCAATACATGTAACATCATTGCCACTGGACGAATTGGAATCTATTTCTACAAGTATGTTCGTGAACTTCTCTTTGCCCAAACACTTGTATTCTCTCTCTCTCTCTCTCTCTCTCTCTCTCTCTCTCTCTCTCTCTCTCT
>NW_004797488.1:349458-355104 GCF_000002075.1 Aplysia californica | reverse complement strand
TCTCTCTCTCTCTCTATCTCTCTGTCTCTCTCTCTCTCTCTCTCTCTCTCTCTCTCTCTCTCTCTCTCTCTCTCTCTCTCTCTCTCTCTCTCTCTCTCTCTCTCTCTCTCTCTCTCTCTCTCTCTGATGCTTCTGTGTAAAGTTTTATACTACTAATTTGGATCTAACATCATTTCGGCCAATGGCCATATGGAAAATAAGAATGGGAACGAAGAATGTGCATTGCCAGTGTGTGTGTGTGTGTGTGTGTGTGTGTGTGTGTGTGTGTGTGTGTGTGTGTATGTGTGTATGTGTGAGTGAGTGTGTGTGTGTGTGTGTGTGTGTGTGTGACTTTCTGTCTCTATCGAAACACCGAATAAATTCGGAAATAATCGAATAAATTCGTATGGCCATAAAACGCATCGCAAATCAAGTTTTCAAGAAAACACTGCACTCGGACAACTAACCCTACCGTAACCCTCAACTATCCGTAATCAGGGGAGCAAAGCCCTCCCATTCCCTCTCCCTCCTCTGAAACGAATATATTCGATTATTTCCGATTTAATCGATTATTTGATTTTGACCGCGCAATTGAATCATTGCCTTTATTCCGCTAAAAAAACATATTTTGCCCCATTACATTTTCCTCGATTTTTGCTTGTGAGAAGGGTCATGTATTTTCAGTTTAAAAAACATAAACGAGCTTTAAAGCAATTAGTTCAAGGTTAGGGCATATCCGGCCAAAATATTACCAGCCTAAAATTTGGACGATTGAGCAATGGTTTGGAGACTCGGTCGAGAAATCAAGCGCTGCTTGATATTTTCCGTGCGATCATGGTCACACTTGAGGGAGGCGCGCTGTGACGTAGATTCACTTTGGAATTTGCCCCCGCGCAGAACTAAACTCAGGACTCAAATTTTTTAAAATAATTATAGTAGGTAAAAACTGATTTCATATTCGGAATCAGCGTCTCAAAATACGCGAAATTGTTCGCAAAAAACCTGATTTGGTGTATTATTATATCTATTTTAGCAATGTTATTAATTAGTTGATCGTCAAGGGTGAAGCTGTGCATCAAGGTCACTCGGTGAGTTGCACATCTGCTGCAGTCAAGTCGTAGCTTCCGGTTCTAGTAACCGTTCTACACACAACACTGTAGGCCTACAGTATGGCCATCCTTTTCTAAAGACACTGTTCTGCTAAATCAAAAATGTACAGGGGAACCGGGGGGGGGGGGGGGGGGGCTCTCGTGATCTAGAGATACATGTACAGTGTTCACCTTTCATCCTTCATTCATTAAGTCCAGAGCTCGAAACCTTCACATACAGTGCAGGCAAATCGCTGTCGTCGCAAAGAGACATGGTGGCTTTATGACGAGGAATCTCCTCAATAGAAAGAAAACTTAATGATAGATTGGAACGTGAAAACAGACAACACAGTTCGATAAAACGGACAGTTCTCTCGTACGACGAATCACATATAATTTATCGTTGCGTGTAACCGGGGCATAAAAGCCAGTCTTTTGTCCAAGTAACCCATTTTTTTAAAGTTGAAAATCGAGAAGAAATGTGACATTTCAGGTCTAGCTGTATTCGCTATTGTAGGTGATTCCGCCAAGATAATATAGTAAAATTCTAGATCTAGTCGCTGTTCCCTGGTAAAATGACGTCAGCAGTCGCTGTTCTCCGGCGCAGCCATCTCAAATCTTAACCCGCGTTGACTATGACAGGCAGGGTCAAAACCCGCTTCCTAAAAGATCTAGATTGTATCGATTTGGTTGGGGGGTAGGGGGGAAGGAACGGGGTGTAAAACATATACTTTAATAAAAATAGGGTACTTGTTTTTTGTTATTGGCAATGAGATCCTGGGACAGCTCAACTCACCAATACAGTGAAGCCTATTCCTTACTGAACCACCTGACTGAAATTCGAGGTTTTGAACCAATTTAGCACTGAACTCTTCTATCTGAGCCCTCCAACTCCAAAGTACTTTTCTTCTAAACCTGGTCTGGGGACTGTGATCGAATAGTTAGGATGTTATCGTTACACGCAAACGAGTGGAGTTCTGTTCACGCTTGTCAAAGGTATACTATTACCAAAGAGTCTACATAACAAGAGGGGCCACTTCTCTCTTTGAGCCAATTAAAAAAGTGTCCTCAAAATTCGGTGGCGCCCTCTTCGCAAAAGCGCACCTTTTGCGAACAGAGTTATCCTACTTGAGTTTTTTTTTTTTTAAGTGAAACTAGCAAGTTTTTGAATGAATTTCGGAAGAACGCTTTTTTAAAATGGTTACGCTGACAAAAAACCTCTTCCGGAATAAAGGGTGATTGTTTTCCTCGTTTAATTTGACTTAAGAATGAAAGGCTAGAGGTCATTAAAATAAAAAAAACAATTAAAACTCCACACTGAATGAACCCGAACTGCTGATGAACAGCAGTCGATCTGCGCACGCAAGGAGGTGCTATTCCTATTCTTCTTCTGGAAAAACGAAAGAGAGCTTCAAAACAGACTGCAGCGCCAACTGAAACAAAGAGCGAACTTCCTGCGGACACTTTTTTGCCTGAGTGGCCCATCTTGTTATGTACTATCTTTGCTATTACTATTAATATCTCCGCCTTTATTTCAGTTCGGATATACCCCATGCAGCATGGGTGGGTCCCAACGGACAAAGTTTGAGCAACCCGCGGCCTAGATGTTCTAAATTATGATAATACGCGTGTGAAACATGAACAATCGTATCAGACAAATGTTCCCTGGGGGAACCAATTGCTCTGCTTTTTTGTTTGTTTTGATTTATATTAGATGTAGATCAGCCTCGTGGGGGACACAAATAGATGTTCCCCAAAGACGAAGAGCTTGCTCCGGAGGAGATAATTATTTTTTATAAGTAGGAAGGGGGAAGAAAGAAAAGCGTACGCAGATGACGATACACAAAGCTAATGTGCAATTGAGCGTATTGTTATTATTATTGTTATTATCATTATTATTATTATTATTATTATTATTATTATATATTATTATTACTATTATTATTATTATTATAATTATTATTATTATTGTTGTTGTTGTTGTTGTTCTTGTTGTTATTATTATATAAAAAACGCATTATTATTATTATTTTTATTATTATTATTATTATTATTATTATAGTTTGTATTATTATTTTAGTTATTATTATAGTTGTTTGGTATAGTTTTTATTATTACTATTATTATTATTATTATTATTATTATTATTATTATTATTATTATTATTATTATTATTTAGTAACATAGCTATTACTATTACTATTATTGTTGTTATAATCATTTTCATCATATTATTTTCGTTGGTTTTATTTTTGGTTGTTTTTTTGTTGTTGTTGTTGGGGGGTTTTTTTGGAGGGGGTTGCTTTATCATCATCATCATTGTATAAAGCAGATATTAAAACTGTTAAGACCTGGTTGTATTTCTAAAAATGTAATCACAAGTTCAACGTTTCGCCCTCCGCGGGCTTCATCGGGAACATACAAAATATAAATGACTAGATCTACACTAGCTGTAAAAACCAAAGTGCGTACAACGCTAAAAGGAGCGGTGAGCACAAATCGGATAGGCCAGAGAAAGGGGAACACAAAAGCTTGATGTGGTAGAGAGAGTGAGAGAGAGAGAGAGAGAGAGAGAGAGAGAGAGAGAGAGAGAGAGAGAGAGAGAGAGAGAGAGAGAGAGAGAGAGAGAGAGAGAGAGAGAGAGAGAGAGAGAGAGAGAAGGGGTGGGGGACATATGCATGGAGGTAAGGAATAGATCTATAATACCGGAAGGGTGCGGTGAACACAAAATTGAATCGAAAAGACCAGAGAAAGGGGAACACGAAGGCAAAAAGTGGGAGAGAGAGAAAGAGATATGGGTTACTGGAACACAAGGGGTGATTAGTACGTTACGTTGTAAATTTAAGGTCCTTAAAATGGGGCTCGTCGATGTTAAGGCCAGTTAGAATTTTGTGAGACCCCAAGTTCCAAATCCACATTGATTCTCTTTGGTTAAGTTTTTCTTTTGTTGAATATTGAACTATTTCAATACCCTGAAGCTGCAATTCGGAGGTTCCATTTTGTGACCAGGACTGTTGAAATGTTGGCGAACTGGTGTGCTGGAGTTTTTCTGGACTGAATACCTTTGGCTATTAAACCTAGCTCTTAGTGTGGTGGTAGTTTGACCTTCATATTGAGCTGGACAGACTTTACAAGATATGAGGTAGATTACATTTTTGGTTTCACAAGTGGGAAAGTTTTCTTATAAAGTGGGGGCCTTCTACAAAGTTGGTCTCTCATATGTAAGCACATGTTTTGCATCTAGGTTTTTGACAAGGCTAATGTTGAGGCGGGGAACATGGGTTTATCGGAGGTGAGGACGTGGGCGTTACTGCTCTAGTGCGAATGAGGAGGTTGTCAAGATTGGGAGGCTGTCGAAGTGCAATCAGAGGGGGGGGGGGGTCGGGGAAACAGCATCATCATCATCATCATCATCGTCATCATCATCATCATCATCATCATCATCATCATAATTATCATCATCATCATCATCATCATCATCATCATCATCATCATCATCGTTGATCCTGCCATCCCCACAACCTCTTTGTACTGTTTAATGGGCGATTTCCTTGTTGTCTCACCGCCTGGAGATGCTCTGAGGTCGTTATTTCGCTCAAACCCTAACAATGCTCCACGGAAGCCTTGTATTACAAAGGACGGACACCGTAATGAGTTTGCATTGTTGGCATGTTCAATAAACTGTTAAATGAGGAAAAAAGACCCTAAGTGGAAAAGATGGCATGTTCCCAATCAAAAGAAGAAATTCAAGGACGGAGATGTAGGGGTTTTGCCGAAGGGCACTCATCTCATCGAAATACCCGTTGAACAACTCGCTCATCAAAATGTTTTTTGAACTGCTTTGTTCACCAGGTTCTGTGCATTACTATTGGCGTAATAAGAAGTGTTCACATTCATCGTATTCTCGTGTCTCTGTGTCTGCCTTAGTCTCAGAGCCGAGCTATTTCTGAGTATGTTCAAGTTTTCGTTACGAATTTGTTTGGTACTTGCATTAAAAGTGCTGTTACTTTTCAAAGGAAATGGTCGTTACAAAAGTTTTTGTGTTTTGAATTAGTGTATAATGCAAAGAAGATTGTAAGACAACGCACACTATAATATTCCTATAGCCTTTTTGTACTGTTCATTACAGAACTCGTATTTAGACAATGCTTTTTATTCATAGACAAATAAAAGAACGCACCGAAAAGAAATTACTGCTGTTACGTGTGTAAAAAAATCAATAAACATCGTCTGTATTCATCCTATACAGTATAATCGTTACAATTTCTTGAGAAATTTCTTCTTTGCTTACGCTGGGGGAGGTGGAGAGGAGGAGGGGGAGGTGGGGAGGAGGAGGGGGAGGGGGAGGGGGTAAGGGGATTGAAGGAGATGGCGTTACTCTAAGGTATCAAATAAGCGTCCCCCACCCGATCCCCGCTTTTCCATTTTCAGTTTTTTTACCCACTCCCCCGCCGCCCTTTCAGAATTCCATACAGCCCCATACCGCCACAAATAAAACAAGGGGAAAACGAAACTCAGGAATAATTAATTTGGTTTATACTCCCCCGAGATGTATCCACCAATCTGCCCTACTTATAGA
>NW_004797488.1:347380-349067 GCF_000002075.1 Aplysia californica | reverse complement strand
CCCTCCTTTTTTTTTTTAAAATGCGGGCTTTCTGGTTGGACTTAAAATAGTAGCAAATTACAGCCTTTCATAAATTTTGAGGTTTATAACAACACAGTAGTTTTTATTAGATTTTAGTAGTCGCAAGAGTACATTGCTCTTTATAGTTTGATTTTCCAATACATGTACTTATTTTCACTTATATACCCAAAACTCCAAACACCCTCTCGCCTCATACAATCCGTTGCCCAACACCCTACCAACCCCCCAACTTACTTAACCCTCTCCCTCCCCAATCTCCCCCAACCTATACGTTCTTACTCTGAGAGTCTGCCCCCCCTCCCTCCTCCCCAAACCCCTTCCGTGCCCTCCCAACTCCCTCATCCCACTTTCCTATTCCCAATAACTCCCTCCATTCACTCTCGTCAACTATTGCCTTATAACAGTGAAACTTAGTGAATCGTCCGACGTACAATACCGCGTTTCTATGTACACAAAGGTTTGGTCAGAAATATAATAATATTTACGTTTACGTGTGTTAATTAAGGTTCTTTCGGATTAGCTTAACTCTTTTTCTGCTCCCGCCTTTCGTTCAAGATAAGGAGATAAGGCAAGAGTGGAGACTAAATACTAGAAACCATTATAATTATATGGTTTATTGTCTAACTTTTTTGTTACTTTGCACGTCTTATTATGTAAAGGACAGGACTGGTTCGTGTTTTCTTTCAACTTGTAAAAAAAATTCTGGAAATGTAACTTGAAGTTCAAGAAAAAAAAATTATTATAATTCAAAGTTTTACTGTACAGAGTTTCAGTTAGTCAGTACCTTATCCCTTGACTTGATGCAAATTAAATGATGTCAGGATTTTTCTCCATGCCCTTCTGTCTGTGTTCCTCTCGATGATTTTTCTTGCCCACAAACCCGCCCATTCTTTGATGTTATCGGATCAGTTTTCTCTTTGACGTTCTCTTTTTCAACTGCCTTACAACTTACAGTACATGATGATTTTTGCTTGCCTTTCATGCCGGCTGTGTCCAAACCAAGCGGATAGAGAGATAAACATTATTTCACTTTAGGCATATCCCTGATAGTCAGGACCAGCCTAGACTATGCACCAGCAGCAATGCGGAGTCTCTTTATAATATTTTATTTTCAAATGAAAACAGTATACTTTTCAAGCGTTTGACAGTGTTTGACAAGTTTGCAAGTAAAACAGTAAAATGATATGAGGTTCAAGGGCACATCTGGCAGTTTTTACTTCTTTCCTGGCGCTTTTTTTTGTATGTCTCACTTTTTGCTGCACCATGTGACCACTGACAGACAAAGTCATGCCAGGTTGTGCCTGCTAATGAATCATCTCAATCTCAAATGTTTATTTTTTTCTAAATAGGGAACTGAAGATTGGAGGAAGGCGTGCTTTTTCCGCTGTCATGAAAATGCTTGACGAACCCACATGAACATTGAACTTGATTATAAGGGATTCTGCCCGTCATAAAGTCGTACAAGGGACAATAGTTTAAACTGGGCAGATTTCATTCCAAAGTGGAGCATTCTATGCCAAACTAATTTGCATTATGCTGTGATACAGAGGTTATACAGGAGTCAACAAAGTTCCTGGAAAAAAGACAGCTGATCGTTTTTCCTTAATTCCCTCTGTCTGTCTGTCTGTCTGTCTGTCTGTCTGTCTGTCTGTCTGTCTGTCTGTCT
>NW_004797488.1:343660-347106 GCF_000002075.1 Aplysia californica | reverse complement strand
CTAAACACACATACTCCGTCTTTCACTCTGTTTGTCTGTCTCTCCCCTTTTCCTCTCTCTCTCTCTCTCTCTCTCTCTCTCTCTCTTTCTCTCTTTCTCTCTCTATATATATCTATCTATCTCTCTTTACTTTCTCTCCATTTGTTGCCCTTCCACCTTTTACAAAACCAACACCACAACGCTTAGTGTTCTTCTAGTTGATGGAAGTAAATCCATCGATCAGTCACATTCTGTCCGATTTCATAGGGCGACCTAAGCACTCAAACTGACGGCAAGGTACTATGGTCCGTTTCACATGAGAAACGATAGCCTGTACCAGCAAGTATAGAATGTTTTTTGCGGTCGGTATTAAGTGGCTCTTTTTACTTTGAGCTTGCAGCAAACGTGTTGAAAGAAATATCATGTTCTTACACCAGAGGTGAAGCTATGAGCATGGAGAAATGCTGAGTAATGCAGTGCGCTTTTTGTTTTGTTTTGTTTTGTTTTGTGTGTGTGTGTGTGTGTGTGTGTGTGTGTGTGTGTGTGTGTGTGTGTGTGTGTGTGTGTGTGTGTGTGTGTGTTTTGATCCTCGGTTCATGTTGCATCCATTGACTGATAATAGTGCAACATCGCTCTTGTATTTTGAGAGATTGTAGTCCATAAACTAACATTCCGACGTATTAAACCACTTTCCTTTCTCCTATGGTATTCAACAGGGTTTTTTACGTTATGAACTCTTGTCTCTATTTGAGAAACGAAAATATGACGTTCTTTTCAGCCTTAACGTACTTTCTGTTAGAAAGAGAAAAGCAGCGATTTTTCCAGAGGATGTTACACAAACGAAACGAAACGAAACAAATCGCCATCATGAGCGCCACTGACGACATATATTTTTCATTAAGAAAATAGCCATGTATGCAAAGCTATTATAGGTAATGATGCCCTGAACTTACCGCGCGTTTTCCACTTGCATTCCTAAGAACGTGTGCACTTTTTTGGAAAAACCTGATCACTTATGAAATTGCTCTTTTTTTTCTATTTCAGTTTGACAAGTTTGTTTGCGACAAAGTGCAATGGGTGCAAATTGAGCTCACATCGTTGAGGGGGAGGGAAAATCAATATTGTATAATGGTATGTTAGGAACAGAAGAAGGGTAATACAAATTTCCGGAAGGAAATAAATCTTGGTGAATTCAAACTGGAAAATAAACGCGACTTTAAAGTTCCTGATATTGATAGTGAAATAAAAGCTAAATCGCTAACATTTATTGATTGGTTAATGCTTTGCACCTTTACCCAGTTCTAGCTGAAGGGTTATCACCATTATGTGGGACTTTTTCTTTAACATTCCAAATCTTTCCACTTCATGTTATGTATTATTATGCGTTGTTGGTTTTTGAAATCCTCGTCGAAAAAAAATCACCTTTTGATAACTTTTATAAACCGTTAGCCTTTACAGATTTTACATTCTCTTTCCTTCTCTCTCTCTCTCTCTCTCTCTCTCTCTCTCTCTCTCTCTCTCTCTCTCTCTCTCTCTCTCTCTCTCTCTCTCTCTCTCTCTCTGTCTCTCTCTCATTTTCTAAGTTTTAATTTTGTTTTGTTTCGAGGGGGGTTGCTTGCTTTTTCTTTTTTTTGTGGGGGGGGGGGGGGGGTAAAAATATTCATCTATTCATTTTTATCTTTTGGGGGGAGGTGATGTTTCATTGCTAAATTTCCCAAGAAAGACATAAGTGAGACAAATGACTTCAGAGTTTCTAGATCTGGTTACTAAATAAAAAAATAAATAAATATCACACACTGCCAGGTACTCCTTCAACACTGCTGTTATCTTGGTTACTTCCTTGTACCCCTTTACTTTCGAGTCTGTCCCCTTATTGTACTCAGAAAGAAGTTCGAATAAACTCAAAAACCATCTGTTCATATTGATTCCCGTTAACACACACACGCAACCGAACATACGATACACGCACTCAGACGATCGACAACAGAAATTAGATAGATCTGTTCCAAACTTGAGAGTCGTTGGCCCCGCGCCACTGTATGCACTCACGTTTTCTGTCTTTCTGTTTTGACAAGTTCTGTTTTGTGTCCGTCTATATAGATCTAGCCTTCATACTTCGTCAACTAATTATGTATTTGTCCTGTTTATTTTGTTTTGCCACATTGCGCAATGATTGTGTTTCTTTAGGGCACACCGTTTGACCGTTTATTTTGTTTCATTTCTGTTTTCATTTTCTATCCTTTTTATTTATCCTGCTTTATTGGGAAGAACGACTTTTTTACAGGGCAGTGGTGTAATGTTTAGGCGCTTTATTGTCTCAAACAGAAGGCCTCTGTTCGATTGCCGTGCGGGGAAATTTTTAAAGGTTTTTTTTACAAGTATTTCGGTGTTGAGCGGGGATTTTCGCTATACAAATGCTATCTATCTATTATTATGGTCTTCCTACTGAAAGTTGTATCCCTCTCACCCGGGGTGGGGTAGGTCCTGACAGCGAGGGCCTAATTTCTCTTCCTAAATTATTTCAATGATGGCGTAAACACCGATATTTTAAAAGGACAGTTGTGGACACAAAATGTTGTCTTATGCAATCTGATTTGGGTTAGGAAGCAATGGCTGTTGTTGAAAATTTAATGCCTGTGTTGTGAGCCAGGAAATGTCACCGTCGATGAACTCTAATCTGGGTGCTGGTTCTTTCGAATATTCAAGTCCAGGGAACGGAAAAATGGCAATAGAAATGGATTGGGGAGGGGGGTCATTATTGTCTTTTAATACCAAATCATCTGCTCGAACAAGCTGAGAACCAGACAAATAGTGTAATCCCAGCGATCCTTCCGAATACTTAATACGTGAGTATTGGAGGCGGAAAAACTCGGAAAAAGTGCAAGCAGAGAAATGACGATTTTATTTGAGAAATCTGCGGGTGTCTTAAGGCCTGACACTAACAGAAAAAAACTTTGCGTGGTGTGTGTGTGTGTGTGTGTGTGTGTGTGTGTGTGTGTGTGTGTGTGTGTGTGTGTGTGTGTGTGTGTGTGTGTAGGCAGGGGAAGGGAGGAGAATTCATGTACACTCGACCTACCCTTTACATGGTTTGAACACGTACCTGGGCATATATCGTTGAACAGGTCAGCAGAATAAAGAAACCTGAAATATGAGATGATTTTATGTTTGTTTTACGCTCCCATCAACAACACAATTGATATAATTTAGGAAGCGGAAATGGGAGGTATGGTCTGTGACATTGATGAGAGTTGATATTCCATTGAGAGTTTCACTTTGTATGCCATGATGTGGTGAAGCTATGTTATGGTATTGTAATGTCTGCTATTTAATAGTTCATTTAATTATGATATGGTTTGAAGCCTCGTTAAACAGAATAAGGTTAAAAAAGAGGCAGGATTCCCGATTCAACGTTTGCCTCCAATACAATAGAGCTGATTGGTTGGATAGTCTAATTATACCCCTCCCCC
>NW_004797488.1:338678-343469 GCF_000002075.1 Aplysia californica | reverse complement strand
AAAAAAAAAACCCTGGAAAAGTTGCTCACGATGGTATTTGTGGTCTTGACGGTGGACTGGGTGAACGAAAGTGCCGTGAAGTACAGTGGCGTTGTCGATCAGACAGTTTTGAGGGCTATGTGATTAATGTCGGAAATTAGAAACAGTGTATTGTGTTCAGAGCTACGACCCGTCACTTAGTAATTGTCACTCGAAGTAAACCCCCAGTCAGAAAAAAGGTATAAGGCATTTTTACTACCTTTGCACCCTCTGACCACTTTGAGTCCTGTATCGCTTAGCAACATCTGACGCCGAGATGTAATCCCACATTGATCTTCATTAATCCACCATTGCTCACCTGGGGTGACAATGAACGCTTTTACACCAAATACAGAGACGTCATTATCGAAGATCTAAGCTTCTTTTTTAATTGTTTGGAGGATTTTGCCAGACTCCAGGGGATTAAAAGGTTGTTTTTTTCCGATTCTCCATTAATATTTTACCAGATTCGTACATTTTTTCTTTGCTGCACCGAGAATCATTCTTGGGTCGTCCAAATGCGCTCATGTTAGCCGGTTTGAACGCTTGTTGAAAGTCAAATTAGCTGGACAATTGTAGTTTTAGACAAATGTGTTTAGAATATTTGTGAACAACAAAATATAGGATACATTTCACCGAAGTAGTATTGCTCTGTTCTCTGGAAGTAGGGCTGGGAAAGGAAGGGAGGGTTGTGTAATTGAAGTTTTCTACTTAAAGAAGCTTAGATTCCAGTAATATGATTGCTTGCATACTTAATTATATATCTGTTACTGTTGATGCTGTTGTTGTTGTTGCTTTGTTGCTGTTTTAGGATTTTTGTTGTTGTTGATGTTACTGTTGTTGCTGCTGTTACTGCTGTTGTTTCTGATGCTGCTTCTATTATCACCCTGCTTGGCAGAACGTAAGTCTTATCAAAGCCGGGGTACTTGATCACTGGGTGGGAAAATGGGTTGAGAGGAAATGTAGGAGACAACAAGTTTTTGTCCTACACACCTTTTTGCCGAAGTTTTACCTGAGATTTTCATAATGTTTAATGGTGTATGGGCTCTCATAGCTCAGGCTCGTTTCCGCTTCCGGTGGTGAAGAATCGTTCAAATTCTGAGCTGCTATTAATAAAATTGAGATGATTAGATCGGTGTTCTTTCATAAATAGTGGAATATTTTATACGGACCAGGTTCATCTAGACTCTACCTCCAGCGGCTACTGTATTGTTTAAATTTGAGACCCCTGTCGTAGACTGTGCTTTACACTGAAGGCAACCTCTGATTTCCAGCACTTCCCTGCACTATCAATTGAAATAATAAAATGTTGTCTTCAAGGTTCGGATTTGTTTTCTTTTCTTTTCCTTTTCTGTACCTTTCGTAAATTGCTGGAGATAGAGCTTTAGAGGACAGAGAAACTGACAGCCGAATGATTACTGATGAGATATTGAAAAAGAGAATGGCAGAAAAGGGAGTGGGTGGTGGTGGAATGAAAGAAAGCGCGATTTATTGATTGAAGGAGTGAGTGAAGTAAAATGTATGCCAAATAGTGACTATCAGTGGAGGAGGTTTGGAAGGACGGAGTGAGGAAGGGAATGGGGTGCTGATTAAACGAATGATGAAGTGGGAGAACGCGAGGGACTGTGAAGAGATGGAAGTGTGAGTGAGTTGGTTGATGGGAGAATAGGAGTGTAAGATTCAATTCCAGGGAAAGATGTTCCTTTTTTTGGGACAGCCTGGGAATAATTACTAAGTGTGATTATCCAAGATTTCTAGTTCCCTTTTTCCCGTGACAAGAATAGATTATTCCAAATTTGACGCGTCGTCACTTGGGACAAGAAAGTGATTTTGAAACAAATTGATTCATTTTCTCTGCATTTTGGCCAGTTGAAAACGTTAATAGAGATGAGAAAGTCCAAAAGAGAAGTTCATGAGTGTACTGCTAGGAGCAGCTTTTACACCAAGTGAGGAAGCCGGAAGAAGAGGGAATGCATGTCGTGCGTACACACGCACTCATCTTTTTAGGAATACCTGAACATATTATAGAGGACTGACAACCGAAATGGATGGGTTACCATGATCGTTAACGTCTGCCCCAGACCTAAAACCTTGAGTAGAGAGGAAATATGAATGCTATGGGGGGCACATGAAGGTACTGGAAGTGAGAGTGAGAGAGTGAGGAGGGAAGGGGGGAGAGAATGGGCTAGGAGATTTTTTTTAAAACTCGAACGAAAGAAAGTTGAAGAAAGGGAGAAAGTATTAAAAACTACGTACTGTCGCAAAAGTTATATAAAATTCGGAACCATCGTATTAAAATTTTAAAAATTACTCGCAGATAACTCAGTTTCTGGCTGAATTTTGAAGATAACAAACAAGAAGTATTTTTACCAAGACTGCATCATTAATATTTTCTCATACGTGAAGGACGGACGAATGTCAAGTTTAAATGAAAGTGTTATACTCTTAATAGCAGTTTTCGAAATGTATGTCTAATGTAACACAACTACAATCAGTTCTGTTACTTAATTAAGATCAGCATAGTTTCTCCGGAGTGTTCCATCAGGATCACTTATTGTCAAAATCCCACATGATACCGTAAAACATTGTTTATCCTGCTTTTCATAATCCATGTCCCTATACACGAGAAGGCATCATGTCCCCCCCCCACCCTCCCCCGTGCAACTATTATGTTCTCGATCTTCTCAAAGTACTTGGATGGGGTGTTTTCTTAAATTTATTTATGCCCTGTTTTCTTTCATTCGGTTTGTTTTGTCTCTTGTTTTCATGGCTGGTGGAGGAACTGTCTGTAGTTTTGTCACCTGTTTTGATATTGGGTTTTTTGTGTTGATTTTTCCTTTGTTTTTTTTTTTGTTTCTCTCTCTCTCTCTCTCTCTCTCTCTCTCTCTCTCTCTCTCTTTCTGTCTCTCTCTCTCTATCTATCTATCTATCTATCTATCTATCTATCTAGCCTGCTAATCTACCTACCTACTACCTATCCTATCTACCATCTATCTATCTATCAAAAAATCTACCTACCAACCACCTAAAATATAAATAAATAATATATATTCTTTCTCTTTCCCCTCCTTCTCCCCCTCTCCCTCTCCTTCTCTCTCTCTCTCTCTCTATCTCTCTCTCTCTCTCTCTCTCTTTCTCTTTCTCTTTTTCTCTCCTCTCTGTGTCTCTCTTTCTCGTGTTGTTCTGAGTGTGTGTATGTGTGCTGTGTGTGTATGTTGGGGGGGGGGGGGGGGAGGCTATTGGTACAGATATCTAAAATGGCCTTCGAAAAGATGTGTTTTATGGCTTTAAACAACTCTTAAACATTTTTCAAGGCACCGATTAAAGATGTACGCAGTGTAAGCCCGAAGAGCGATATTTTTTTCATTAACACAATAGTAACCCCATATAGTAGTAGCATTCCTTATTTTGTTCTCATGTTAATTATTTCAGAACTGACACCCTTGATGCACGGCAACAGCCTGTCCAGCTATAACTGATGACCAACACCTCCTGGTCCACGGGGAACACCGCATCGGTCACCCAGCGGGAACTGCCCACCTGCCATGACTTGGTGCCTGTCACTGTCGTCTTGTGGGCGTTGACAATGCTGGTGGGAGGAGTCGGGAACATCGCGCTCTCTCTGACGATTGGCTACAGCGCCTCTCTCATGACAGCCATGAATATGTACGTTTTGACGATTGCTCTGGGGGATATAGTGGCAAGTGTGGTCATCATACCGCTCAGAGTTGTCATCTGGAGAGATGCAGGTATGCCACGTGCGTCTTTCGAGGCTGTGTTTATTTTTTTTTCTTTTGTGTATGTGATCGTCATCATCATCATCATCATCATCATCATCATCATCATCATCATCATCATCATCATCATCATCATCATCATTAACAACAGCAAACGTGATGTTCTGGTAACACATACCCTTATCTTAATCCTTTTCCTATCCCCACGAAAACCACTACCCATACCCCTCCCCTACTCCTACCATTACACTAACACTACCACCTCCGACACCCCACCCCCACCCACATCCACACCCACAGCCTTACCCCTGCTCCTGCCCTTGCCCCTTACTCTAACCTTACCTCTACCCCTACCTTTACCCCTAACCCTAACCTTACCCCTACCCCTAACACTAACCCTACCCCTAACCCTAACCTTATCCCTTATCCTAATCCGAATCCTAACCCTGACCCTAATCCAATGATCCGAATCCAGCAAACGTGAAAATCTGGAAAATTGCCGGTGATGCCCATTTATCACATTTATGGTACATACTACTTAACGATGAGGTTGCGGTGGCGGAGTGGTTAGTACGCTCGTCTCCGAAGCGGAAAGTCCGGGTTCGACCCTCTGTTCGGACGCGGATTTTTTTTCGCCCTCTCCTGCCCACCCAGCAGTAATGGGTACCTGACTTCGAGTTGGGGAAGTAAAGGCGGCGTGGAAAGGAACTGGCCATCCTACCACAATATGCCGAAGGCCCAAGAAGTTGTCTCACTAACAAGGCAAACCCCAATGTCCGGATCGTATACGGGAACAACTTTTACTACTTGACAAAGTTGAGTGGTAGTAACTCAGGAGAAGTGAACTGTGACGGAGCCCTGTGAGCTCAGTCGGTGTCATGCTGGGCGATGGTGCGGATGACCCTGGCTCAAATTCTCAATGAAACATAATATTTTAATTTGGGTTGTTGTTTTTCCTGATTTGTTAAAGACGTCTTGCTTGTTTGTTGTTTTGTTATGTTTGTGTGAGCGTGTGTGTGTGTGTGTGTGTGTGTGT
>NW_004797488.1:337475-338540 GCF_000002075.1 Aplysia californica | reverse complement strand
AGTGTGTTAGCGTGTTTGTGTGTTTGTTTTGTTTGCTTTTGTTTTTGTTTCGTTTATTTTTGTTGCTGTTTGTTTCGGGAGGTGACTTTTTCTGCGTTGTTATATTTTCTATTCATTTGCATTAATCTTTTTTTTTAATTGAAAAAGGCGCTGGGGCTAAGGCTTCTTTTTTAATTTTATTTGGTTAGGATCTGTTGGAGGTAAGCGTTAAACTCGGAGGCCCAGCCTCTTTAGCGACCTTACTATGTTTACATGGACGGTAAAGCCTTAGCTATAATGCCAAATCTGTTCCCAACAGGTGTGCACCAAGCAGTCTACAGCACGGAGCTGTTTCTCCGCACGTGCATCGAAGTGAGTCGACTATTGCTGATGTTGTCACTCAGTGTGGAGAGATACCAGTCCATTGCGCGTCCGTTCGCGGTCACGAAGGCCCAAGCCAAACGCCGAGCTAAGATCGCCATTGCCTTTTTGTGGGCAATGTCACTACTCACAGCGGCCCTTTCTGTCAGGTAAATACTCAGCACACTCACCTTGATAATATAGTTAAACTGGTGTGCACACCTGTCCTTTGCTTTGCGATATTTGTTGGATCTTACTGATGTCTGCGATCACTACTGTTCGTGTTCGTTTGTTAACTCACCGAAACATCGTTCGTTTCTTAAGATAGCTCGCATCTTTTTCTGTTTAGTATTTAAGAGCCATTAACTTTCCTTAAGCTCTTAAGTGATTCAAAATTATTATCGACCTGCTTCTCGCCTGAGTGTTTGCGGTAAAAACAGAGACAAACAGATAGAGATTTAGGTGGGCAGGGGGATGAGATAGAGATACGGGCGACGGAGATAGTGGGAACGAGAGACGGCAAGACACAGAGAGATAGAGAGAGAGGGGGGGGGAGAGAGAGCGATAAAGAGAAACATGCACACACACAGAGACAAGTGTACTCACACACACACACACACACACACACACACACACACACACACACACACATACACACAGAGATGCACACACAGACAAACGTGCCCACGTGCGCATACAACCACATACATACTCACACACACAGAT
>NW_004797488.1:332810-337146 GCF_000002075.1 Aplysia californica | reverse complement strand
AAGGAGAGAGAGAGAGAGAGAGAGAGAGAGAGAGAGAGAGAGAGAGAGAGAGAGAGAGAGAGAGAGAGAGACCGTGTTTTCTTATATCATCTTTTGAACATTACATTCAAAGAGTGAAAATGCGTCGTATATGATCCATTGTTATAGTTATCATCATCACTATTCGTTGAATACCTTCAAGTTGATTTTGCGTGGAGGGATCAGGGATGTTTGTTTTGAGGGGGGGGGGGCGTTTTTTATGTTGTTTTTTGTTGTTGTTGTTAGTTTATTATTGTTTTTGTTGTTGTTGTTGTTGGCTGCTTTGTTTTAGTTTGCTTGTTTGTCTTTTTTCTTCTTTTTTCCCAATTATTCTTCTTTTTTTTTTGGAGGGGGGGAGGGGGAAGGCTGATTTTGCTGGTGGTTTTGGGAGTGGGGGCGCCTCTGTTATTTCAAGATGTTTAATCTGCATTGCATGTCATGATTAGCGTGAGTGTGAAAAGTGATTGCTTTGGTCTCTTTCCTGCAGGAAATCAATGTCCTGCAAAAGGGACAACTTTGGATGCTAAAAGATTTTGCGAATCCTCCTCTGGAAGCTGTGTATGAAACGACATGTTAAATACAGGGTAGTTGAGCTGCGATGATGGTGGTGTTTGTGGTGGTGATGGTATAGAGTAGATGGCGAAAGTGGTGATGACGGTGAGGTGATGGCTAGAATGATGGCGAGGGTGGTGGTGGAGGTGGTGTAGTGTAGTGCAGATGGTAAAAGTGGAGAGGGCGACTAGGATGACGAGGATGGTGATGATAGAAGCGGTGGTAATAAGGGTGCCAGAGATGATACAAGGTGATTGTGTTTTTAATAACATAGCGGTGATGGTGAATGTCAAGATGATAATGGGGATAGCGATTGTGGCGACAGTAACCGCAGTAGTGATGGTGATGGTGATAAAAAGTATCGATGGTAATGAAGGTGACTCTGTAACATAAAAAACACTGGTGCAAGTGACGGTGATAAAAGGTTACGATGATAGCGACGGTGATGGTGAGTGTGGTGGTGATGAAAAATAACAGTGTTGATGATGGTGATGCTGAAGATGATTATGATCTTGGCTATATTTTCACAAGGAGAGGGGGGGGGGTGTATGTCCGAAAATGTAAGAACCTTCACCCGGTGCTGCTGTTTGTACTTTAAGTCGATTTTTCTTTATGTATGCCTATAGATCTATTCTTTGGCTGGTATGAAAGTTTCTCCTCCGAACTAACCGTAGACTGTTATAAAATGGGGTAAAACGATAAGAATTATTCTTTTGAGCCTAATCTTCAGACGTCAAGGCTTTATCAGCTTAACCCAAAATAGCCAGCGACCCAGTTTTCTCCCAAAAGTCACATTTGTCTGTTTGGGACCAATCACAGCTTTATGGGTTGTCTCGCTGACTATTTAAAAAAAGAAAAAAAAGAGTTGTGTAACCACCGGTACTACCACAGGCCTCCGCTCACGTTGGGCTGACAAGTGGATGATAATGATGCCTCAGTGATAACGAAGCCATGAGCAACAAACGATGGAGGCGCCAACAAATGCACGCCTGTTTCTAGTGGTATCGATTATCGTGTGTACTCTTACAGCTTCATTGTGTACTAGCAAATAAACAATTAACATGAAATTATTTGTTCGCAAACATGGGCGACACACAACACGCGTTTTTTAAGTGAGAACAGCTAAGAGTTAAAAGTAATTCTTTTTATTTTTATATAAATAATTATTATTTCACCGTTTTAAGGCGATGTCCAACAGCGTAAAAACAAACTATGACACAACTTGGTGGCGTCGGTGGTCTAGTGGTTAGGCAACTGGACTCGTAATCGAGAGGTTGCAGGTTCGGGGGTTCGAGCCGCGGGCCCGACGTTGTGTCCTTGGGAAAGGCACTTCACACGAATTTTCCTCGCTTCACCTAGGTGGGAATGGGTACCCGGCCATAGACAGCGAAAGATCTTGTCAGTAGGTTAGGGTTTTAGCGCTTATAAATGGTCGCTTGCACTGTATCCTTCCCAGGAAGTTGAGGTTGTTTCAGAATGCTCTCAGGTCTGCTGGGGTAATAGTTCAGATTGTGAAGCGCATAGAGCTTGCTGTTGAGCGGGCATTTGCGCTATACAAATGCTATCTATTACTAATCTATTATCAATAATTTTTAGAGAAGCGAACACTTGCTCAATGTTTCTTCAGTCTAAAGAACTGCATGAAATATCTGAGTTTAACTATAAAGTATAATATTATACTAATTAATTTCTTGCGTCATACTGCACTGGTATTTGGCGCTGGAGTGGATTAAATTATACAAACAAAAGCCAAAGTATTTTTGTTTCAGTGCACCTTATTGCTCTTTAGTTTAAGTAAGTGTTTTACGGCACTTGCAACACAATAAGGTCATATAAGTGCCGAAAATTAGAGGTGTTGCAAGAGAGTAACAAACACAAAAAAGAAGGAGGGGAAATAAAGGAAACAAGGAGCAAACCACACCAAAGAACCTGCCAATCTCCCACCCTTAATGTTCTGCCCCTGGCTTGAGATCTAATAATAATAATAATAATAATAATAATAATAATAATAATAATAATAATAATAATAATAATAATAATAATCATAATCATAATCATAATAATGATGATGATGATGATGATGATGATGATGATGATGATGATGATGATGATGATGATGATGATGATGATGATGATGATGATGATGATGATGATGATGATGATGATGATGATGATAATGATGAGGATGATGATGATATCTGTACATCTTGGTCCCTTATCCCGACAAATGAGCAAAAAAGATCCTGCCCAAGGCACAAATCATTTTTCTCCTTCATATTGCGTTGACGTCCTCCCACGTCGGTGCCAGCACATCAGGGTTGTCTATTTCACTTTATTTTACAGAACAATTCACAGCACATCAGAGTTGTCTATTTCATTTCATTTTCTAGAACAATTCACAGCACACACCTCTTTGTTTCGTCCTTTGACATTAACATTGTTCGTTACCGTTGGACCCAACCGGGGCCTTCCATATACCCAGCATACACGGATTCTTCGGATTTTCGGGACAAGGCAGATTAACACCAACATAACATATGCAGGCACACATATTATCACAGAAAGATCGATGACGATATGCGCATCATGTTATGAACAAAGAGTTGAAAGAATAAGGGAATAAGGCAGACTTTCCTCCAGGGGGTGGGGGCAAAAGTTGCCATTTCGGTACAAAACAGCCGAATTCACTTAAATTTGACTGTGACCTCCAAAATCTAGCTTGTTCTTTTCAGGTCACAAATCGATTAGGTTGCCTTGAGTCAAAAGGGTAGCTTTTGCTCCTTTAATAAAGGAAATATTGGCAAGCAGTATGTCGAATGCTGGTCAGATAAACAAAAAAGCATCACCATTTTCACATTTTTCTTCTAAAATGTAGGTGCTTTACGCATCCATCGACATAATTTAGATAATGCATGAGGCTGGCGTCATAGTTACATTACAAATGACATCATCTCATAAAATGCTCTCTTTGATTTCTATTCAAGGTAGCCAAAAGTTGACGGTGATGTATTTCTGCATTGCTTTTCACACATTGCGTCACGACACCCATGTCTGGTGTCCTCGTCTAGAACTATCTCCCATAACATTAACATTTCAGGGTAAGATAGTCGGAAATAAAAATCTGATATTAATTTAAAAGCATACTTTATAAAATTCCATCTTGATAGTTAGCCCTTATTCTTTGAACTCTTTGTTCACAGCGTGATGTGCATATCGTCATCGATCTTTCTGTGATAGTATGAATGCCTGATAATGTATTATGTTGGTCTTAATCTAAAAAGCGTCTGTATGCACTTTCATGCACACGTATTTTGTGTTTAGATAAAGGTATTGTAAAACGCCTAGAGCTGTATTGTACGGGAGTGGGCGCTGTAGAAATAATAACATGCAATATTATCAACATTATTATTAAAAATCAATTCCTGTGTGAAGAAAAGATGCTGTGATCCCAGCACGAACCACATGGTGAAGTTTTCTTTCTTGTTGCGGCTGGGAGGAAGCGTAATACAGAAAGAAGGAGATAAGAGATCGAAGCCAGTGCACGATTTGACGGAACTGTTCATGCCGTCCTGTTCACATATTCTGTCAGTCGATTGTACTAAATGTTGGGTTTTGCTATAGACCATTGTTCATGGTTCTCTATCTGTCTCTGTCTCTGTCTGTCTGTCCGTCTGTCTGTCTGTCTGTCTGTCTGTCTTTCGGTCTGTCTGTCTGTCTGTCTGTCTGTCTGCTTCTCTGAATCTATAATTTGCTTACCCCCTCCCCC
>NW_004797488.1:328877-330207 GCF_000002075.1 Aplysia californica | reverse complement strand
GGGTTGCATGCGTGTTAGCAAACATTAGATCTAAAATTTGTCTATTGATTTTTTCCTAAACGAATTAGAAAAGTTTTTATGAATTATTTTCTGAGGTAGTATTCAAGTTTGCAAAAAATGCGTAAAAATCCACACTCCGGACACCACCACCAAAAACCTATTCCATAATATATCAAAAATTCAAAGTCACATTTTTTCTCTACATTCTGTGAAAATTTCATGAAGATTGGACGAAAAATGGTCGAGTTATTTTTAAAAAGTACAGAGAAAAATCGCGTTTTGATAAAACGGCCGATAAATAAAAATAAAATATTGACTTTATGAGGAGTAGGTGGTGACAAACATACCCGGTATGGGAAGAAATAAGGCTTTTTGGGGGTTCTTGTAGGAGAGGCTGAGGAAGCTAAAAATGCCTACAACTCAAATTCCATAATTTTGAGCGGAATCGGGACTTTGGGGGGGAGTAGCCCCTCCCCTTAAACCAAATGGTGTCACTGTACTCAAAAGGGGTTTAAAGAATGGGTGAGGGGGGGGGGACGGGGGGTACGCGTATGTGCACAGCTTCCCTTCATTTACAGTGTGAGTGTATCCGTGCGCGCTGCACAGCACAACAAAGTACGTTAGCTGGCCTAAATTTCAATATGCGAAGTGAAGGTGTTGATTTTATGAACGGGTTGAAGAAATCATCCTCATTTACAATACAAAAAAAATTTGGAAGAGTGCTTTTGTGGATTGCTTTGCTCGTGAAGTGGAATAGGGTTCTAATGCGCAAAGACTACTTAACTATCCTTTACTGTTTTGTTACACTCCCCACATCGAGATAGGTCACAAACCTACCTAATTTTTTGCGTGCATTGTGATGGAATTTGTTTTTATGAATGAGTTGTAGAAACTTTTCGCCAGTGTGGGCTCTGATTGCAAATGTTCCCACGAAATCTTTGTGTTTATATAAGATGACTTGTGACAACAACAAAAAATCATCTTCGAAACAGATTTGTTGGCGTGTAAGCATAAAGCCGTGTAAATATCGGTAGATAAATGGGTAAAAAAATCATTTTGGAATGGAACTCACATTTTGTGAAAAGAAATCGATTTTGAACCCTTATTGCCCTGTATCTCAATTCGAGTAAAAGTATTCTACAGTACTTTTCCCCATGCACGCACACAATCAGTCTTTCGATTGATCCTTATGCTATTATACGGTCAAAAAGTCCCTTTCAACAAAGTTAGGTTATTTAAGGGGGGGGGGCTACACCCCTAAAATCAAAATTCGGCCCAAAATCATGGAATTTGCGTTGTAGGCATTTTTTGCTTCCTCAGCCTCTCCTAC
>NW_004797488.1:325785-326255 GCF_000002075.1 Aplysia californica | reverse complement strand
TACTACTACTACTACTACTACTACTACTACTACTACTACTACTACTACTACTAATGGTGATGATAATAAAAATAATCATTATTATTATAATATAATAATAAAATAGCATTTGTATAGTGCATATTCCTGCTCAATAGCAAGCTCTATGCGCTTCACTACTACCCCAGCAGATCTGATAGCATTCTGAAATAATCTCAACTTCCTGGTAGACATACAGTGCAATCTGCCATTCTATAAGCACCAGAACACCAACGTACGGACATGATATTCCGCTGTCTATAATCATTCCCACTTGGGTGAAAAGAGGAAAATTCGTGTAAAGTGCCTTTCCTAAGAACACAAACTAAGGCTCGAACCCCCGAACCTGCAACCTCATGATTACGACTCCGGTAGTTTAACTACAAGACCACAGACGGTATGTATGTATGTATGTATGTATGTATGTATGTATGTATGTATGTATGTATGTA
>NW_004797488.1:321508-325625 GCF_000002075.1 Aplysia californica | reverse complement strand
TGTATGTATGTATGTATGTATGTATGTATGTATGTATGTATGCATGTATGTATGCATGTATGTATGTATGTATGTATGGTGTCTTTT
The DNA here is from genome assembly GCF_000002075.1 of Aplysia californica. NCBI lineage: Eukaryota > Metazoa > Mollusca > Gastropoda > Aplysiida > Aplysiidae > Aplysia > Aplysia californica. Next base: position 325,538 of record NW_004797488.1, on the reverse strand, counting down.
TTGCATCTTGATAGACTGCCTTAAAGCAGTATGGAAGATAGAGCTTTGCCTGGTCGGTAGATAAACCAGAAGTAGATTGCTTAAGATCTACTTTCCTCGCTTCAGATCTTTATTTCCTTGAATTATTACGTTCCAAAGGAGAGACATCGTCGTTATGTTTGGAATCAAGGAAGGGGTAGAGTGTGTTCTGCTATTTATTGCAGGTTTGCAAGGAAAGTCTTTTATGATAGCAAATTTTGAATATTTGACACTTTCTTCGGTGGCGACCTAGCGGCAATGTCTTCAACGATTTTCATTCACCAAGGGAATCTTTAAAGTGCCCCATGAGCACACGAGAACTCCGAGATTACTCTTCTTCTTCCGAGGAGTATAATATTTGACAATAAGTTGCGCCATGAATTTTTTTACCGCACTATGGTGAGCTATTTTGGTTATTTCATGTATTAATATTTTGGTGGGCTATGAGGATCACCCGGGAAAGGACAGGTATAATTTAATTCCAGCTTGCTAAATATGGCGGTACAAAATGTTAAGCTTTTCAAAAGTGGCAAAAATGAGCGCTTACTATTGTAAGGCTGAAAAGCACTTGTGATTTAGCTTTCAACCAACATAATTGAGTGCAAACAAATTTCTTGCCGGTAGACTATTTCCCTCCAGCTTCCTTCTCCTATCCGTGGGTGGTTGGCGGGTGCTCTGGTGTGGTTTGCTCCTTCTTTCCTCTAAACAGCTGTCGTCCTTATCTCTCCTCCTTCTTTTTTACGTTTGTTGTTACTCTCTTGTAACACCTCTAATCTTCGACACTTATATGACCTTATTGTGTTGCAAGTGCCGTAAAACTCTTTACTAAAACTAAAAAACTTCTCCTATCCTTTCGAAGCATAGCCTACGCCTACTATTGTTCTTACAATCGTAACTAATAAGTTATAGATAGAAAGAGTGGGATAAAAAAAAATCAAAGTATTCTTTGTTATTGCAATGGCATGAGTAAGTCTACAACGACTAGATTTAGATGGCGACACAAGCTCTGCATAGGCGAAACACATAAGGTCTTAACTCTTTAACCATGTCTGGACGATGGCAGCGTCCGGTAGTCGAGGTCCGTAACCATGGCTGGACGGTATCACCGTCGGATGCGAAGTTATTATTGTATTATGGTATGGGCCGAATACAAAAAAGTACGAGCTAACAAGCCTTTGCTTTGACCAGGAAGTCAAAGATAAATGAATTCTACATCTCGGTAATGCTTTATGGATCAGTTTGACACGAAACAAGTGGTTTTAAGAACGTAATATGTCGGGTCGTATTTCTACAAACTCGAGAGAATTACGCGGAAACGTGATTTTAAATTGCCTTGTTAAATAGTTAAAACGTTAAACTGTCTTTCTGTGACTTCAGTTTAAATATTGTATAACCTACTTTTACTCTTGTGGATGCCTCTGGGTGTGCCAAAATTTTACATTTAGTATGTGATTGGAAGTTGACGAGTTGAATAGAACACTTTTTAAGGTTGGAAAAGCACGTTGATATTGGAAAATAGATACTCCAAGAGGTCAGTGAAACCATATATTTTTAGTGTGTAAAGTGTTTATTTTTTATTTTTCAAAAGACCTTAGCACAGTGACATGGTGGACGAACCGTTTTCTCGATAGGTATCACATTTATCTTCGGATGAAGTGACCGTAGTTCTAATACTCAGCGGGTGTTCTAAACATGGGTTGGTTAGGGTCGTTACAGCTCTTCACCCAGTTGGCTCTGTCCTGTCTGAAATGGGAGTTAAATTGGAAGGTTCTACCTCTTAAATTACCGTACAGTGTTGAAAGGTATGGCATAGGATGAGAATGATATTCTGTAAAACGGTTCCTATCATAGTATCAGAGTGGTGCTCTCATCACGATTTCTCAATTGTAAAGGTAATGTTTCAATAAAAGGTTTTTTGGGTGTTTTTTTAGCTAGAAACACATACTGTGCTTGTGCAATCTTTAGAAACGTCAATATAGCGAAAAAGCAAGTTTTATTGCGAAATGTGTCAATCGTTCTGAATCGTTAATTTCGTCCTCGGCGATAATGGCTGAACTATAACAGATTCCAGTCTGCCTTCGTCACACTTCACAAAAGGTTCAGGTGTTAAGGACTATCAGAGGGGTAAACACTTCACGACAGGGTCCGGTCATGGTGGAGTTTTATTTTGATGAAAATCTCCTTTGAGAGGACAAGTAGTTGGAGATATAGACTAGGAATTATAAAACGTTTTAAATTTTTTATCAATTTTCTTTAATACTACAATGTTGTGAAGGACAAACAATCTCTGTCCTCACCCCCACCCCTTCTCTCTCTCTCTCTCTCTCTCTCTCTCTCTCTCTCTCTCTCTCTCTCTCTCTGTGTGTGTGTGTGTGTGTGTGTGTGTGTGTGTCTGTCTCTGTCGTTCTCTTTTAGTCTCTCTGTCTCTCCCTTTCTCTCTTTCTCTCTCTCTGTTTGTCTGTCTGTCTGTGTGTGTTTATGTGTTTATGTGTGTGAGCGTGTGTGTTTTTCCCTCTCCCTTTCTTTTTTGTTCTGTCTGTGTGTCTATCTGTCCGGCTGGCTGTTTCTCTCTCTCTCTCTCTCTCTCTCTCTCTCTCTCTCTCTCTCTCTCTCTCTCTCTCTCTCTCTCTCTTCTTATCCCTCTCTTTTTCTCTCTCTCTCTATATCTACCTATCTCTCTCTTACTCCCTGTATCTATCTATCTATCTATCTATCTATCTATCTATCTATCTATCTATCTATCTATCTATCTATCTATCTATCTATCTATCTATCTATCTATCTATCTATCTATCTATCTATCTATCTATCTATCTATCTATCTATCTATCTATCTATCTATCTATCTATCTATCTATCTATCTATCTATCTAGCTATCTATCTTTTCGCATCCATTTCTCTCATTTCATGTGTTTGCCACGTCATTGTGATTTTGACAAAACCAGAAAAGAGGAATACGTTGAGAATTGTTAGGTGACCTATCGAAACGCACCTTACATTTCAGACCCATGGGCCTTTTTTTTTTTCTTACTGTTGGTTGTTTTGTTTTTGTTTTTGTTTTTGTCTTCGTTTTTTTGCTTTTTGTTGGGTTTTTTAAAGTTTGTCCTGTTCCTTTGAATTCAATAGGGGTGCACAGTTGGAAGCGCCACCGACTGTGTTGTATTGGTTAGACGCTTTGCACACGCAAACAGAAGACTGGTTGGATTTCAATGTGGAAAGAATGTTTCTCTAGTAACGTACTTCGACCTTTCTTCTTGGACGTTGTAATCCTTTCAGACAAATTTGGTTTTGACAGGCAGAAACAAAGACTGCTTATGATTTAAATTGTGTCGACGGGGGTATAAAAACATAATTCACATCTTTGAGAAAAAATGAAAATCGGGTGCATCCCAAAGGATGCTTTGCGGACAACACGGAAGAGCCAATAACCTTGAAATTTTAAATGTATCGATGCCTACATTTAACAGTTAGTTAAGTCGGCAACATTCTAAAACGCGTCTCGGTGTATATGCTGTTGCTTAGACCTTCCTCTCTACGTTATAAGGTCGGTTTTAAGCTCAAGGGGGCTATCCCGAAAAATGTTGTTTTGAGAAAATCGAAGGTAAAGTTTTTGCCCCTTATTCAGTTTCTATAAAAGACAAGGACAGTTTTCTCTGTAACAAAAGAAATATACATACCAATAAAACCAAACTTCTCCTATAGGTAGGGCAATACCCACTTTTGGTGTGGGTCAAGATTTCTGGAAACCCCCGAAATATGGGTTAGCCCCCTTGTCCTTAAAAGCGACCAATTAAAAGCTTTGAAAGTTTGATGATTTCTCGTGGTCCCCCTTTCCCTCAGTTCAGTCCGTCGTGTGTGATCCTTTATTTCTAGCCACTCTCTGTTTACGAAAACATTGTCCCTAGTTTTTGTTCACTACACGCTTTCTTTTTCTTATGCACTATTGAGCACCACTCAGATCTCACTTAGCGCTCCGTTGGCTCAGTTTGTACCATGCTGGGCTATGGGCGG
>NW_004797488.1:319158-321408 GCF_000002075.1 Aplysia californica | reverse complement strand
GTGTTGGTGTTTAGCTCTCCCCCCCCCCCCCCGCCCCCTTCCTACCCACCTGCCCAAGATTTAAAGATCGATAGAATATATTTTGTTTAGGTGGTGAGCTTCCACCCTGCCTATCAAGGCCCTCCCGTGCTGACTGGGATACTAAGTCTCAGCTGAAAGAACAAGATAAACATTATCCCCACATTATGGGAATCTAACTAAGGTTTTGTGCGTGTGACCACAAAGCGCCTAACTGCTATACCACCACAACGCTCTCACTAGACAAGAATAATAATATATTCATGGATGTTAAACGGGAGGCTCCAGCCTTTTGAATAACCCTCTGACCTCACAGCATCGACAGTCGTCAAATCCCTAGTAATCCAAAATAGAACGAGAATGAAGCATCTTGGAATACTTGAACCACATTTCTAATATTTAGAATTTTCCACTAAAACGTGACCTCACTGACCCCCACCCGATCCGAATCACTTTGGCTTTTTAAGCTCACCTCCAACACACACACACACACACACACACACACACACACACACACACACACACACACACACACACACACACACACACATACACACACACACACACACACACAAACAGAGAGAGAGAGAAAGAGAGAGAGAGAGAAAGAGAGAGAGCGAGAGAGAGAGACGACCACACACACACACACACACACACACACACACACACACACACACACACACACACACACACACACACACACATACGCTTTTCTTTTAAATTCAATGAGCACACACATGCATCTTGTGATTCTTTCTTCTTTCTAGGCGTTGTCTGTCCACTGCAGGACGTCACAATAATGACCACCACTCTGTTCTGTCGGCTGTTCTCCGTTTACAGGTTGCTCCCAACCACTCGCCTCTGTCATGATGTCATCTTCTTTCTAGTCTTCCTCTTGATGGTTTTCCTGTTCTTGATCTCCATGCGATGAATCTTTTTGTCTATTTAGTAGTATCCTTCGCTCTACCAAGGTGACAAGCCATTTTTCATTTCTGTCTGAGAGTGAATTTGGAGATATCTGCCCCTCCTGTTCTCTCTCGTATTTGTGTGCGCTTTATTTTACTGATTTTGCTGCCAGCATCTTTCTTTCTGTCGTGTTGTATGGGGTCCTTAATTTCTAGCCACTCTCTGTTTACGAAAGCATTGTCCCTAGTTTTCGTTCACAACACGTTTTCTATTTCGTATGCGCTATTGAGCACCACTCAGATCTCACTTAGTGCTCTGTAGAGCGCTCCGTTGGCTCAGTTTGTACCATGCTGGGCTATGGGCGGACGTCCCTGATTCGAATCCCCAACAGGGCGTTCTTGGACTCGGGTTGTTTTGTGGAGTCTTTAAAGGCTCTCAACCCAACTGGTTAGGTCTTCTCGGGATAGAATTTAGATTTGGAGGACTTGCCTTTTAAATACTCTAATTGTGTTGAAAGACCTGTTAAACTATTAAAAATAATAATAATAATAATAATAATAATAATAATAATAATAATAATAATAATAATAATAGTAATAATAATAATAATGATAATAATAATAACAATCATTTTTAAAAATAATTTAAAAATATAAATAATAATAATAATAATAATAATAATAATAATAATAATAATAATAATAGTAATAGAAATAACAATCAATCAATCAATCAATTAATCTATCAATGCCTTTCGCCCCAGACAGGGTATAGGCCACATACAAGCTCCTTCCATTTATCTCTGTTTAGGACATCCTTCCAAGCTCGTTCCAAGTGAGCTTCATCTCTCTCATGTCCCTTTCCACTCATCTCCTCCGTGTTTACTTGGATTATGGTGGAGGCTTCTGCTCGGCAGCTTCCTTTTGGCTTTCAATAACTCGCATCATAAACTCTCCGTTCGGAGAAGTTCCACGACCAGCAGAGCAGAGATAAAATGGTTTTTGCTTGCATGTGTTTCTGTGACAGGTTCTTTTTACGAGAGAGGTTGTTAGCCTCGTGACTCAATCTCCGACAATAATAATAATGATGACGATAATAATAATAATAAAAATAATAAGAAGAAGAAGAATATAAGAAGAAGAAGAAGAAGAAGAAGAAGAAGAAGAAGAAGAAGAAGAAGAAGAAGAAGAAGAAGAAGAAGAAGAAGAAGAAGAAGAAGAAGAAGAAGAAGAAGAAGAGAGAGAAGAGAAGAAGAAGAAGAAGAAGAAGAGAGAAGAGAAGAAGAAGAAGAAGAAGAAGAAGAAGAAGAAGAGAGAGACGAAGATG
>NW_004797488.1:313509-316165 GCF_000002075.1 Aplysia californica | reverse complement strand
AGAGAGAGAGAGAGAGAAAGAAAGAATGATATAAAGAGAACAGACAGAAAGATACAGAGAGAGAGAGAAGAGAGAGAGAGAGAGAGAGAAAGAGAGAGAGAAAGAGAGAGAGAGAGAAAGAGAGAGAGAGAGAAAGAGAGAGAGAGTTGTATTTTGATAGCTGGAAAGACGAAATAATCAACCTATCAAAAACGATGACAAAATGTAATTATTTCGGGCTTTAGATTTTTTTAAGGCAGGGAAAAAATCTGAAATAACATCCTATAGAAAAAGAGAGTGTATAAAAAAACGGCGTTTGATCATACCCAGTGAAACTATTTCAATATCAGTTAAACCGATCTAAGCACTTGAGTGACATTATGTATCCGGTGAGCAAGTGCGTCAGGAAAATGATACAGATAACGTGACGTAAGTGCTGTTGCTTAGCCAAGGCCACAGAAGGCAGGGAAAGGCGCGAGGGTGGTACAAAAGCATTACCCTTGCAAATATGCACGAGCGTGCGTGGAAATGGGTTATCGAAAATAGATGCCTTCCGCAGGCACAGAGCTTTAATTAACCCATAAAAACGATGCTATTTCTGAGCTGTGGAAAGTTATTATACCTGATGCGATTAGACCTTCATGCCTTGATGTTGCAGGGTACTTTTTTGCGTGCACTAATTAGCACCAACGAACATTCGTAGAATTGATAATAAATGAAAGTAAAGGAATGTATAGAAAAGAAATTCCAAATCTAAAGAAAACATTAAAAGAAAGGCATACAGGTGGATGAAGGCCGTATCCTCATATCTATTTTTCCGACTTCAAATGACATCTTCTTCGTTATTTTTCATCTGAATGGCTTCCTTGGTTTTCACACAATGTGTGTCCATAGGTAACCTTTACTGAAAAAGAGCCTCCTGGGAAATTCAAGGTTTTTTGCTCTTTGTCTTTACTACATATTTCCAAAGTCCATAATTATTTTTATAATCGTAATATTACAAATCTGGCGTTATTTGTTCATTACATAGGTGTTGTATTTTGTACTTGCAAAAATTGAAAGCCAACGGACGGAAAAGAAGAGAGAAGATAGCTTTTGAAATTTGAAGAAATTATCCAATATGGCGGACGTTTGCATGGTTACCACGGTTACCATGTGCTTATAATAATGTACAATTACTTGAATTTATTCTTTGATGTCTGAATAATATACATATATCAACGTTGCTATATTTAGTCAAGGGATATGGATTTTAGAAATTTCACCGGCAGATGGCCTTAATGTGGCTCTCGTTCCTACAGTAAAGGTAGAGGCTCTTGCGGTTCAGCTGTCGATAGTTCCTACTGAACATTACACAGGTATACAAAGAGAATATAAGTCAGTGAACAGTTTCCGCATAAAATGGTATAGCCTGCTAATCATTTTGCTATACCTAATTATTTGAGATACAACCAGCATCTGTGATGTAGTGCTTATGTGCGTCGATGTCTCACACAGGGTCCGAGTTCGATTCCTGAGTGGGGAGAATTTTTATTGAATATATCGGTCTTTCTGCGTGGATGTAGTATCCCTCTCAGCCCACGTTGGTCCTAACAGACAGGGTCGGAGGTCCGTCTACTAAATAATGAGTATCTGTTTAGATTTTTTCAGTATTTTGCGTGAGGGGGAGGAGATTGGGGGAGGGAGGGTGTAGCGTAGCCATCTCACTGATTTGAAATAAAGAATGTACGACAGCAACATACCAAACCTCTTTTGGCGCGCTTTCGATGGGGACGTAAAACCACCTGTCCAGGACGACCATCTGTTGTGGAGAAAAAAGTGGTCATCTTAGACGGATCAGGCATGCATGTCCTCAGTCCAATATAATCAAGCGCGGTTGTTTCACAAGAGAACATGGTAGTGTTGCTTGTTCACAGACGCCTTAAAATGTAAAAATCTAGCAAGGTGCAAGGAGTTTGGGCCGGGGGAGGGGGGATTGCTTGCACAATACTTGCTATCTTTGCATTTCTCTGCACCTTTCTCAAAAGCATTAGTCTGTTGTTGCTTCACGCGATTATGTTTACGATAAACCATTGCAGTGCAGGTCTAGTAAAACGACTCGTTTGACTTCAATGTTGCCAGTGAGAACTAAATGTTCAAGACTTTTATGTTGATTCCAGGTGTCTCAAAAACTGCATTTTCTGAGTGTTTTTAACAGTGAGCGTCCCATCAACACAACTGAAATAATTATGAAGGCTGGCTGCTTCAAACCTGCATGTCTGGGCAAATCAAAGATGAGAGAGATGCAACATCCCTGCAGAAAGACCGAGATACTTGATAAATATTCTCTTTATACAGTAATCAAATTCACGTCTTTTGCATGCAACTGTGGCGTGCTTAACTGCTGCCCCACAAAAGCCAGTTAGCATAATTTGTCCTAAGATTAACTTTGTCTCACAATATCCCCAACCTCGTTCGACTCTGTGGTTTGAACGTCGCGTCTTGTTTAGACGTAAAACAATACGAGCATGATTGGCAGGTTCACAGCGTGCTCATTACAGGGGACGTATGTGTGGAATAATGTTATGTTAAAAATCGACTTGAAATCTTGCTGGGCTGGTGCCGTTCTGTCTCTTTGTAATCGATGTTGTAAACCCAGAGCAAAAATTTCATCCCATCCCCCCCTCTCTCTCTCTCT
>NW_004797488.1:302981-311716 GCF_000002075.1 Aplysia californica | reverse complement strand
CCCACACACACACACACTCATACATCCAAATCAAATTAATGTAATATCAAGCAGATTTAATTTCCTGACTATAAGACAAACTGTTGGGCTGCTTGTTGGTAAGCTATCTCCCCAATGAACTAAGTAACAGAAAAAAGGTTATCACTCACTCTAATGACCCGCATGCTGCACGGTGCCACTCACGCGGCCTGCTATTGCAGCAGGTGGTACTGGCCAAGTCACTTAAATGGCAACAATTTTGTTTTGAAGACATATTTAGTCTAATTAATCGCCGTACATGTCGATATGCGCCTTGCCACCAAAACGTATGAGGCCATTTCACTAGTTGAGCACAGTAATCGTAAATCGTAAGCTTGATCGTGTGGAGCTACGACGGCCCAGTGCTTTTGAGAATAAGCTCTCATGATTTTTTTCAGCTGATGACATTTTGACCCTTATCTGTTCAGTTTTTCAAGATCACCCGAAATACGTTTTTAATGGGTCAGTAGGCCAGATTCAGAGTAAACAACACTGTTAATTTAATTAGATTTCGCACACAGGAATATTGTGGCGAGTTGTTGTTTTTTTCTGTGGTTACCACAGTGACGACGATAACTACTGTTCATAACATTTGGAAGTCAAAAGGAATGTGGGTGATATTCATTTTAAGTAAGTCCACAGAATGGTTATGCTCTACAAAGCGTTTTTAAAAAAAAAAAAGAATTTCAGCTATGTCCCCATTTTGCAGCATGACGCTCTAGTTCACATTAAGCCAACCATAAAAAGTCCCAACAATCGCGAGGTATTGCAAGCTACGTTAATTGTCTAACAGGCCAATAGACGTTTGCTGATATTATTGTTTTTCTCAAGTTTCCTTTGCCTGCTGAGATTATGGTTATGATTAGCAAAACAAAACAAAACAGACAGCGTGTTGTATTGACCATTATCTCGCCACAAACTCATTTCGTAAGTTTCGTACATGTTACAGAAATAATGTTAAAGTGCCCTTAAGGCTTTCTTTGATGTCATGGGTGGAGATTTTCCATTCGTTAGAAGCTGTAGAGAACCAGAACTAAAACTTCCCAGCAAAGAAACCACTTCAGGTCAAATATACACCCTGGCATTCCTTTAAACGTCACCAGTGTGCAGAATTCAGCAGCCGAGTCCCACGAGATGTCTGTCTGTAGACGATGTCTGTTCCCAGGACATTCCTACATCTCCACGGTCCGCATTCTCAAGGAAGATCTTCATCTACGACAGTGCCATTTTCCTGCTTGCGAAGCTGACATGGATCAGAGGATGTCAATGTGTTCATAATCCCTCGATCGTCTTGAAAAGCGTGATCATTTCCTCAATGACGTTTGATTCACTGGCGTAGCCCATATTCACCTTTCATGATATGTTAATTCCGCAAATGTTGTCTATTGGGCAAACCCCACCCCTATTGTCTCTAGAAACACTCCATATTTAAGGTGTACAGTGTGTGTGGTTTTGAGCCTTCAGGGTTGGTAGATACATGTGTTCTGCCACCACTGAACATTACGAACTACACGTTAAAATGAGTCGAGTCCAAAGGAGGACATAAATAGCACTGGTTCTAGGAATTCGACAATATACAAAAATATTGTTAACACTGTAAGAGAACAGAAATATTCTTTTAATGTTACGGGGGTGGAAAATTAAACTTTAAAAAGAAAAGTCAGACAAATACAAACCAATCACTCCTTGACTTTCCTTACAAGATCTTTTAAAATAATACATTATGCGTTTATGGGTATTTTTGTTAAAAAGCCACTTTCGTTTTCGAAAAAAGGTTTATCTTTTCTTTTATAAATTCTTTGTCAAACAAATTCCTTTTGAATGCATTATACCTGTTCCAAATTATAACATTTTAGCACATATTTTGAGCAAGATTTTTTTTTAAAATAGTAAAGTTTTTGGGGATCACCTTGTACACCTTGTATTTCAACCCATCCCACCCCCTCCCCTTCCTCCTTTCCTTGAAAAAAAACTTTACTATCTTTAACGTTGGCTGCTTCGATATTAGAGTCAGACTTGGGCGTAAGGAATGGTTGGAGTACAGGATTAATATTTTCCTCAAGCAAGAATCCAATTCGTGTCCTTTGTGTACAAAGATAAAGAAACAATAAGTCCGGGCAACACGAAATGGACAACTTGTCGACCTCATTACACCAAACGTAAGTGGCGAATCTCTTTGATTTCTTTGTGTGCGCCTCTGATTTCTAAAATACGTAAAAAATAATCTCGATTTGCGTGCATATGCGACAAATATAAAGAGGTGCAGTCTATGTAATCATTAATAATTAATTGCTCATCAAACTGAACACCGGGCACTTTTTATAGCAAGCACGGTACCATCGCAAAACCATAACAATGCAGAGTGTCGTTGCAAGGGCGCCTCTTTATATGTTATTTATCCTTTTTATTATTATTATCATCATTACTAGTCGTTGTAGTAGTAGTAGTAGTAGTAGTAGTAGTAGTAGTAGTAGTAGTAGTAGTAGTATTTTATTATTATTATTTATGACATGTCAACATTAACTGTTCCGTAGACACACGTAAAGTATGTTTTGCTGTATCGTAGCTCATCAGTACCGCTGATTTTTTATTTGAATTGCTGATCTTCAAATGTTTTGATGGTAAATTAGCTTCGAATCTGGTCCCTTGTGGTTTCTGCCGTTCTATCCATGGTGTTATCCTCCTTCTTCTGTCATTATTCTGATTCTGTAACTGTTCCAAGGGGGGGTTTTGGTCAAATCGAAGTCCATCCTTCTCCCAGTACATCTCTTCATCCTTCTGTACGTGTAACGTGCACTTTCTCCAATACTCAGCGTCTACTTGTCCAAGTGCTTTGTATGTCAGTTTTTTAACATCTGACATTTTGAAGGTTGTGTTTTGATCAGCAACATCCCCAAACCAACTCGATAGAGTTGAGATGCAAGTTGTCAAAGGGGGGAGGGGGATGAGGCGTCGTACGTCATGACCCGCTGTACGGATAATTTTGTCAACAGCATACATTTATACATTTTTTGTCTCTCCATTTATTTGACTATGTCAAGGAGTTCATACTTTAAGCTTTTCTCTGGAAAATCAATAGTTTCTTTCCTGAAACACTCCTTCGTTTCTTGAAGTTTCCATCGAGCTACTGGAATATGGTCCTTGTGGTCTACAGTGTTGTGGTATGACGCATTGTCAAGAACGAAAAATGCCTTTCTGCAACACTGGGCAAAACTTTTTCTGAAATCCATTTCTTGAAGTTGTGTCCATCCATTTCTGAATGACAGTCCCTGTTGTCTTTTGTTTTTGACTTATAATCAATTCGGCATTTGGCACGAATCCGCTCTCCCTACTGCCAGCGTGTGAAAGTATTCCTCTTTGCTACTTGGAACTTGTCGTCTTTTCGTTCCATCTTTCGACATCTACTCGTTCTCGTTGGTGTGATGGGCGTTTCATTCATGTAAACAAGAGTGTAGCCGTCTTCTCTGTAGCCCTTGATTTTTCGCAAATATTTGCATCTTGCTACACCGATATCCCATCTCTCACAGATGCGGTTTTTTCCTGCATTTAATTCCGAAAGTAAATACAAGCGAACGTACAGTCTTCAGTAAAGATCATTTCGCAACATCAATGTCATTGTTCTCTTTTGGATGCACTTTGAGCTTCTTTATAGTCATCTGGGCTCTTTTTATAACATCTTTCTGAAAATCGTCTAATTTTGATGGCCTACTCTTAACTTGTTTTTCTTCTAGATTTATCCTCTTGGATCCATCTGAGCAGCGTAGTCCTGGATAGTCTTAAGGCATGTCTTGTCCTTTTTTCGGGATTAGTTATAGAATAAAAGAGATGGTCTCGATCAGCTTCTTTGGAGAAATTGTTCAGTAATTTTAACTCAAAGTTTTTGGGGGTTTGTAAATTAAGTAATCTAACCGTGGTTAGTAGTGAAAAGGCCTTATTTTGTCTAATTTAAAAAATCCCTGAGCAGACTGTAATTAAATACTAATGATTATATTGAAAACACCTATATTTGTTGCATATGCACTGAAGTCAAGATTCTTTAAGGTTTTTTAAAATTCAGAATCACAAGCAAAAAATCAGGGCAATTCGCTACTTAGTTTATATCTAGATCTATGTCATGGCGTTCTTTACTAACAGTACGCTATGATCTATGTCTAATAACTCTAGTTCTCAGATCTTTTCCATCTAGGCCTTGTAGCTCTTTCAAAATTCTAAATAGCTCATCATGACTAATTTTATTGAGAGCCTTTGAAGCATAAATACATATCTTTCTGAGGTTCAATACATCTTTTGTTGAGAGCCTTTGAAGCATAAATACATATCCTTCTGAGGTTCAATACATCTGTTGTTAACATTATGAGGATAGATATAGCGTTCCTGATGCCCTTGTTAGGAACAAATCCAAAATGTGTTTAAGAGATCTCTGGTCTTTGACTTTTTCTCATTCTTCCCATAATTTCTATGGAGATTTGTGTAAAATGCCTCATAAGACTTATTGTTCTATAGTCTCACACTTAGTGACATCTGGTGTTTAAGGTATAGCTATAAAATCCAACTTAATCGTGTATAATTCTTCTAGAATGATATTCACTCCAATCTGGGATATCTGACTCAATAGCTTTTCTTTATTCCATATTCTTGATGGCAGCTTGTATTTCTGCCTTCATTTCTTTTTTACCGGCTTTCTCCTCTATTAGCCTTGAAAAGTTCTCCTATCCATGTATTGTTATTCATTTTTATCTGAGAGCCCTTAAAGAATTCCTGCCTGTTCGTCCTGTCTTATTGGTGTTTGCCAGTCCCTTAAATAACAGCACCATAATATCCATCTTCAGTTCTCTCCTGTTCATTTATTGACATAGAAGAGTGTCGACTTCTACTTTTATTCACTACATTGTAGTCAAACCTGTAGAACGAAAGAGTCGTTCATCCATCCATGTGAGTCGGTGGTCAAGTACTTAGGCTGTTGGGCTCACGGTCGAAAGGTGGTGTGTTCGAACTTCGTCAGAGCCCACAGTATGTCCCTAGGAAAAACATTTTACACGAATTGCCCTCATCTCTCTCGAGTGAGAAAGGGTACTTTATTCAGATCCTTACTTTTGGGCGCTTTATCGGGTTATTGCACTGTCAGCTACCTGATAAGCCGGGGATGTTTTGGGGTGTTCTTGGGTCTGCTGTGGTGATTGTTTACATTATCAAGCTCACATAGCTTGCTATTGAGCGGGGATATAGGCTAAACATACGCTATTGTTCATTTATTCATTTATTGTTACCCATTCATCCATCCATTCATTCATTCCGTCATCCATTCATTCACACTCCATTCTACCTTTATTTTAGAGCCAGCTTTCTCAAATCACTCATTTAAGACATACTTACTGTCTCTTTTGTCGACATGTGAGCTTGTTCTGTTTCAGATGAGCTTTCTTTCGGAACCTACATTTCCTTCTCTTCCTCGTCGTATAGAGTGAAGCATTTAAAAGGATCATTTTACACCTCGGTTCCGTTCATGCTGATAAGGTCGAAATGTTGAAAGACAAGCCATGCATTTTTCAACATTTCTTAATCGACTCTGCCAAACTAAAAGCTCCTGGCAGCATTAATCTGTTTGAAGGATTTCCTTTTTTAACCTGTCTCGTGCTTGGAACCATGAATTTGTTAACACTTTCCACTAGACAGATGGCGAGTTGCGGCAATCTCCACCTTCACCTATCCCATAGACTGGATGTCTGTCGGGGCCCTTTTGAAGATTTGGCCACCAGCTTCCTCCACTCCTTCCGGTCTTCAGCTTTCTTGAGCGTGCCTTTGAGTTCCAGGCCTGTCCATTCCTTGATGTTTTTCTCCCAACTGTTTTTCAGTCTGCCTCTGCTCCTTTTTCCCTGGACGCTGCCTTGCAGGATCATCTTGGCAAGGCCGGATGACCGGGTGATGTGTCCATACCATTGCATTTTGCGTTTCCTGACCAGAGTGAGAAGGTCAGCATAGGTCCAATGCCATTTTTCATCCGTTGTTTGACTTCATCATTTGTGATGTGATGTTTGTATGAGATACCAATTAACCCGATAGCAAACACATAATATCTGTTCAGCAAAAGAACAAAGGAAATGTTGCACCACATTTCGAACCATCATACTCAAACCAGAAACACAAATTCCCATTTTTCATGGCACGCATGTTGCTGTCTGTTTTTTTAGGTTTCCTATAGGAAAACTGAACTGAAAATGTGTATGAATAACGAAGGTGTCCCAAATCAGAGAGTCTTCAAGCGTTGTCGAATAACAAAAATGCTCGTCTGCAAAGAGTTAAAAGCTTTTAGTGTCACGCTGAGATCGAGTTGTGTGGTCGTGCTGAAGCTAATAGTGCATTGCAAATCCCTTGAGAGCCAGGGAGTGGAAGAAGAGAAAAGAAACGGTTTGTGCAAGATCTTGAGTCTCAGATTGTTAGGGCATTATGGCCCCTAGAAACCTGTCCAAGACGACCATTCATTGTCAAGAAGAAAACAGGTTATGACGGTCTATCATAATAATATAGGAAAAAAACAAGGAGGAAAAAGAAAGTGTGTATAAATGACTGTCTTGGACAAGTGTTCGTTAAAACAGGTTCGAATGTACCCCCCCCCCCCCTTAGAAGGGATCTCAGCTCTTTAGCCCTTTACATATACCTGTACCAAAGTCGTGGTTAGAGACCCACTTTCGCATTACAATAGAGAGGCTGTCTCGAACGGATACTAACTTTTAAAATGTTTCAGAGCTTGATCCTGTGTCTGTGGTTAAGCGCCTCCACGCGCACTCATAAGACCCGTGTTCGATTCCCGTAGGAGGACAATTTTCATCAAATATACAGGTCTTTCTGTCAGGACACTGTATCCCTCCCAGCCTGTTTGACCTTGACAAGTAGATTCGAACCTGTCTCTTAATCTACATTATCTACATCGTATCAATGTGGGCGTAAAAACGCCTATACTTAAAAGATTACTAAAAGATCCTCGGGTTCCTTCAATATAAGTCATTTAGCTGGTCAGATAATGCATTTGTGATATTCCTTATTTTGACTACATGACATGACAATGTAAAAACTTCAAAAGCAACATCTGTTCGACCCATCACACAGCTTATGATGCTGAGGAGACAACCTTTCAACTCCTCTTTGAGGCTGGCCAAATCCGTGCTATGAATTTAGATAAATTACCCAGGCAATTGTACACAATACGTCACAGATTGTGGAATGTACAATAGTAGTAACAATGTGAGAAGAAAATCGTGGAAGAATTATAAAAACTGTGAGGGAGATGAGAATAGTAATTAAATAAGCGCATGGGCACAACGCCTCTATCAACACTATTGAGAGGGGAAGCGAGGGAGGGATAGAAAAGAGAAGGAAAAAAGAAAGCGAAAGAGAGAGGGGGGAGAAATGGATGGAGGGAGAGGGGGAGAGAAAGGGGAAAGGGGAAAGTGGGAGGGAGATACAAAGAAAGGAGATATGTTGATAAGTGAAAGGGGTATTTATCCCCCACACTGTGTGAGACTAGTGTTTGACAAATTTATTGGAGACAAAGAGGTTATACAAAAAAAATGTAGTATTGAAGTCCGTGGCAGTGATGTCCCCCCGCGTAAACGAACGGGGGGTCCGTGTGCCCACTCTGGGACGCTGAACTTCAAGGGGAAGACATGCGCAGTTCAGCAGACCGGTCAGTACTTTTCGAGACTCACGAGGAGGTGTCTCGGCGGTCTTACAGGGAAATTTACAAGCTTGCACTGACATATGGGGGCAGGGTGGTGTTTAATATATACTGAACGCCATTAAAAACACGTTTTCAAAAAGTTATTTCAAAGCCCAATAAACTCTGATCGTCACGATTTTTGGAGACACAAGTGAGTAGTTATTAGTCGACACACCGATGCACGATTTTGCTATTTCCTTGAATACTTTTCATCACAATACAGTAAACTATGCTTTAGTAAAGTGCGTTCATTAGTTGCTGTATTATAAAAGAATACAACATTATTTATCTGAAAGATGACCCGCAGCTCAGTCCAAACAAAAGTCCTACCTTATTTTCGATCAATTTTTTATTTCTTCTCTTACAAGATTCCTCAACTTAACGAAGCTGATCAAAACGTTCGCTTCCGCCTTGTTCATAGCGGAAAATCTGCCTGAGAAGCAGCAATGCGGCTACAATGCAGTGCTTGTATTGTTCTCGACTTATATAAAGATTATAGCACCCTTGAAATGTCCGAAAAGGGCAAACAATAGGACAGTCTCGAGTGACCAGCCGTGTTTAAGAGAGGCAGATTTTGATTAGCATCTGCGAAATCGTTTCGTTTCTCAAAAAATAGCAGCTCAAGGCATGCATGGGGTGCGTGAAAATGTTTCTTTCATCAGTGTGAGGCGCAGAGCAGTAAGTACATGACTTAGATCAAGAACGCCTTATTTAGGACTGCAATTAACGAAGCCTCTACAACAGCGGCTTCTTCACGGTGAAAAACAGCACAAAGTAAAAATCAGAATCTCTCAGTGATCCAACACGACTCTCCTGCCCTTACTCTAGCCATTAGGCAAACAACAAAGTTTCTGGAAGATCATAACAAGAATGTCATGGACTAACCAGTGTACGTACTCGACATGTCTCCAACAGCGCACGTATGGGATGAACTGAATCTCAGAGAGTGTGCCGATTTGCGAATCTGCAGCTATTGGAAGATCGCGCTGACGCGAAAGTGGGA
>NW_004797488.1:287981-297981 GCF_000002075.1 Aplysia californica | reverse complement strand
AGAACAAAACAGTGCATTATTGGAAACGACCCTACTTTCCAATGAGATAAAAACCAACGATTTGGAAATTTCGCCATTTGACTGCGTCTCATCCCATACGTTGAATGTAGAGGAAGATGAGTGTTTAGAGAACTTATCAGCTAAAAAGCAGACCTCCGAGTTGACAGATGTGCCTCTGGTAGTTTTAGTGGATGACGGTCATCATTTAGATTCGGGTCGTACATCGCAATCGTCCAAGTGGCATAGTGGAATAGAAAACACAAATATTGTAGGTAAAGTAAAAAATGAACTTCGGCATCAAAGCAATGATGATGTCAGCGTGAAAGTCGTTGGTGTACGTAACAACTTGATATTCACAACTCAAAACTTATCAGACGATCAAGGCGAATGGAACAATGGCCGTTCTCAAGCTAGGCCTTTGTCGATAGCAATTGCCCAGAATGCAGATCAGGTGCTTCCTGTTGACAGACAATTAGCCTTGAAAAGGGAAACACAAACAGTGTCTAGATACGTGAAATTTCAGACTATGGTCCGAAAACTGATGAGAAGACGAAGGCGCTGTGATGTAGTTCCCATCTGCGATCCTCCAGTACCGTTACCGATAAGTGCCAGCGGTAGCTCTGTTAAAGAGTTCTCAGACACAATAAAAGATAGTCAACCCATATTGACTCAATGCAGCACGTATACTGAATCGAAAACCCGAGTGAACAAACCTGAAAATGAACATAACTCTCCCGTAGAAACCAACGAATGCAACACGTCTGGCTTTCATATCGCTACAAACGTTAGCACCAAAAACATGGACGTCATCCACGAGAATGCAAAAGAGCTGGAAGCATCCAAAAGGGTCACACAAAAAGATAAATCTGTATCTAAGAACATCATGACTGCGGCTCTTAGTCCAGGGTTAAAACTAGACCCTTCCACTGGAAAAGCCGATCTTGCCACACCCATAAAAACCCCTGAGCCCAACAGCTCCGAGAGGGTACAGGTTGTTGAGATGGACGGGACTGTGCATCTAGAAGTTGTCAAAGCGGAAGCGACTGGGGCAAGCGCGGAGGGTGCAGTGTGTTTGATGAACCCTCGTAATAGAGAGCAGGGCCGGCGGCGCGTGGAGCTGAAGGCAGCGCTTAAAGTTGGTCTGCTCTTTCTCTGTTTCGTCTTCCTGTGGCTTCCTCTTCCTGTAACGGTTCTGGTTATGCGCTTGATGGCTGGCTGGAACTACCCTACCTTGTTGGCTGTGCTAGAAGTTCTGGGGGCACTGGCGACAAGCACGGCCGCCGCGGACCCGATACTTTACGGCCTGCTCAACAAGCAGATCAGGTCCGCTTTTCTTGGCCACGTAAAAAAACTGAAAAAGTACGTCTGTGATCTGAAAAACCGGTGCAGGAATACAGTAAGAAACAGTTAGCGCCCCCCACTGTGGGAGCATTAGTTGACTACACATACAATGCGATATTTCTAATTTGTAAACAAAAAAGCGTTCGCTTTTTATATTGACAAAAACAGGCTGTCTTTGTCTTCTTGTTGTTTTGTTGGGTTATTTTCAAAAAGAGTTGTTGAATATTGACCGTTTTATGGCTCATTGTGAGTGTGATTCTAAATGAGCGTTTTTTTATTTCTCTCAATCAGGCTTTGATACAGCTCTTACATGTAATCACAACCTGTTAACCAGAGATTTGTCAAGACTATTATACACGATTGGCGATTTTAGGGGTTGTTAAGAGCGTTCCAGAATCTGCTGAAAGGTATTCCCAGAAAACGCTGGGATATATTGTTTGACATTGCAGTATCCGCCAGAAAGGGCAGATAAAAAAGATGGATGAAAGGCATTTTGCTGCACAATACTGAAACAATTTGCATGATAAAAGGGGTATTAATGTCAAGTTTGTTTTGTTTGTTTGTTTGTTGTTGTTTTTTTTGTTGTTGTTGTTTTTTTTGGGGGGGGTTATTTTGCTAAGTGTTTTGCTGCGCTCGCAACTGCATAAGGTCGTATGAGCGCGAGGGACACACCAATCATTCTTAGTTGGTAGGAAATTTAGAATTTTGCGGCCGAAGCCTACTCTTATCAATTTTGGACCACCAAGGGACCTTTAACGTGCGCAACTTGCACACGGGACCTCCAAGATTTTTCGCCCTTGTCCGAGAAGGCTAGGTGTAGATGTTTCGTACCAGAAGATAGGGGGTGTGGCTGAAAGACAGCAGTAAAGAGCCACGGAGTAGCAGTAGAAAGGCTGCAGAAAGAGTCAGGAGCCTAGTGGAGGGGGTAAAGGAGGTGAGGGGTGGGGGGAGGAGACGAAAGCAGACGACAGAATATTGCAAGAGAAAAGGAAAGAAGGTGAAAGGAGACAATTTTTAGAGAAGAACATTTTTCCGTCGCTACCCGGATTCGAACCCGGGACCTTTGAATGAGAGGCGAACACCTTAACCTCTAGGCCACGAGAGCCCCCGTTAAGTTTGTACTGTTCAAAAATTCTAGATGTATGTAACGAAAGGGAACGACAATGGTTGCACATGTGGAAGCAGGAACTTTTTCGGGAATATTCTTCTCAACTCTACATGAGCGGGGGGGGGGGTGGTTTCAATAAAATTGAGCATAACGCTGAAGATCTCCAAACGACTATGGCTGGTCAGTGGATACGCTTTCAATATTTTGTAAAACGTAACATTCCTTCTCTCTTGTTCACTGAATCTTTGCAATAGTTTAAAAAGAACGTTTGCAAGAAAAATAAATCGGTCTGTTCAGCACACAATGAATAGGAAGTCAAAGATAAATATTGCATCTTCCAATCTAGAAATACTAAACCTTTGTGAAAAGGAAGATATTATATGTGTGCTATTTCACGAACAGCATTAGTAGTTGTATATTATGTTAGACTGCAGCGGAATTATTTTTCCCCAGACTGCTCTGGTGTTCAGCGGATGGAGTCTGTTCTTTTTTCCTGTAGGTTTTTTGTTTGTCTGTTTGTTTTTGGGTTGTTTTTTGTTTTGTTTTTTGCTTGCTTGTCTGTTTGCTTGTGTTACACTTTGGTAGTGTATTGTCTAAGAGAGTATCCAAATATTTGTGTTACTCATGAATGTTTCTTAAAGGAACACTCTCAAAGACTATAATGTTCCATCAATATTAAATACGTACCGCAAAACACAAGCTAAAAAACTTTTTAACTATTATGAAAAAGCTTATAGAATCAGATAGATTATACTATAGCAATGCCTGCTTCAAGAATGCTTGTTTGAAAAATCCCATTACAAATAATGCTTGCAAGAAGACTTTTTCCTGAAATCTGCTTTGACATTTATTGTAAGAATAAAAAGTGAAACAAGGTGGTACAAAGAAAGGGACAGGGAGGACATCGTGGAACAAGGTGGTACAAAGAAAGGGACAGGGAGGACATAGTGGAACAAGGATATGCAGAAAGAGGTAGAGGAGAGAAAAAAGACGATAACAACGTGGAGAAGGAAGGTACAAAATCATATCATATTGAAAGGCAATAAAAAACGCATCCCTTTCATAAGTTATAACAGTTCAATGGGAAAAATGAAAAAGCGTGCAATTTGTGATATGATTGGACTCGTGAATCGTCAGCAATAACGGTGAGTATTAATTGTCCAAAACCAATGCAGATGAAACGTGGATTGGAAATATTCATTAATCGCGTGCGAGCACGTGAAAATGGTATCCCTATTATGTAAAACTAAAGAATACATAGGCTGAGTACAAAAAGGCCATTGTACAGTTTCAGAAAAACACAATTCGACAACTATATTCACGATCAAAAGAAACCGTATTATTCTATTTTACAAAGACAGAAATGAGTTTTCTTGATTGTTGAAGTATTTGATACACCCAATGAACAAGCCGAAGTGAACAAAATCAATTAAATTAACACACTTCCCCAGTTATCAAAACCGGGTCGAATCGGAGAGAAGAATTTCATCTTGTGCATTATGCCAAAAGTAGTTTTTAAATCTGACTGCCCCCCCTCCTCTCTCTCTCTCTCTCTCTCTCTCTCTCTCTCTCTCTCTCTCTCTCTCTCTCTCTCTCTCTCTCTCTCTCTCGCTATGTATATATACCCAGCGGCAATAGAAACGCTCCACATTGTCTTTTGTAACTGCGCCCTTGTTCACGCGAGCGATGGCTCCCCGCTGATCTTTTTCTTGAACAAAAAAATTTAACTATAGGGCCATTTGGCCCACATGCAAATTAAGATCTTTTGTGACTTATGAAATCGTCTAAATTGTGTTTTAGACCAACACATTAGCGATTTTAGAACCGAAAAAAAACCCAAGTTACATACACATTCCAACTGGTTTTGGTTATTTAAAGTGCTATACAAGATGCCAAGGTAAAACCGAGAGGAGCGCTGTTGGACGATTGGAATACTGACAGCTGTACTATGGGCCCGTGGAGTGGCGTGAATGCTTCTTTGCTCTTATCCTACCATCAATATCCCGAAAGATAGGTTCCTAGTCACTGGAGTTACACCTGACAGACTCAGACTAGGCAGACCACAGGTCGATACTGCTCAAGAAGATAGACAGATACTGCTCTGGCATCATCGAGATCGCTTTCTCTCAACGACTAGCTCTGCACGTCAAGTTCATACTGACACTGGAAGAGCTATCAGCGAAAGAAGGATACAACGGCGTTACACAACACGTTTGGACATGAGTGAGGCGGCCTAATAATTACCAATGTCTGCCATCTTTCCTAGAATTACAATCAAAATGACTGGGCATACGTTACATTCTTCTGGGATGGAGTTCTCTTCTCGGACAGATTGGATATATAAAGGAGCGAGAGAGGGAGAGAGAGAGAGAGAGAGAGTTTGAGTAAGGATGAGCACATCGACACAATTATGGTCATTTAGTGCTTGGACAGACAGACAGACACAACAGAGGGAGAGTAAAGAAGTAGGACCACCTGTGCCCCCACCCCTCACGTCCCAGAAAAAAAAGATGGAGAGAGAAAGAAAAGGGAGAGAGATAGAGGGAGAGAGAGAGAGAGAGAGAGAGAGAGAGAGAGAGAGAGAGAGAGACAGAGACAGAGAGAGAGACAGAGAGAGACAGACAGACAGACAGACAGACAGACAGACAGACAGACAGACAGACAGACAGAGACAGAGACGGAGACAGAGACAGAGAGAGACAGAGACAGACTGAGAGAGAGAGACAGAGACAGAGAGGAGGGAGACTAGCAGACTGCTACATGCATAAAATAGATGGAGCGGTCGCAGCGAGACGATGTGGGGTTGAATATCGTCCAACCACAAGACCTAACAGTACATTTCCAACGCTACAGTCGACGCCAACAAGTACCATAATGCTCTCCAGACGTACATGTACCTGGTTCTCTTCTTTCAAACCCACAGACGTGTGCACACATTCCAAAAAGACAACAAGCGCCCACACATTGTCCACATTGCCAGTGTAAAGGTGCAGTATCTACAGTAGCAAAATGTGAATGTTCTGCCATTACCAGCCTACACGCGGACATGTCACATGTAGGCCTCATAGTGAGCTCCCAAAATGACATTAACATAGCCCAACAACTGAAACATGCATTGATTCAAGAGCGGAACGGACTGCCACAACAATTAATTTAAAACAAGAAAAATTAACTGACTCGATTAATGTACAGAGTAAAGGTCCGGGTGACTTTCAAAGCCCAGACCTGAGTGCATGGAGTCACCGCGCGTATAGTTCTTTTTGGCTTTTGGTTTTTTTTGGGGGGAGACGGTGTAATTGGGGTGGGGGGGGGTTGTTTGGTTGTTTATTTTTTGGCGGGGGTGGGGGTAATTTGTTTTGTTGTCTTGCTAGTGTGGGTGTGAGTGTATGTGTTATTGTTATGTGTGTATCTATACGTGAACAGACAGAGTGGGTACCGATGCGTCGTCACGATTTGGAACACTCGTGGGGGCGAGAGAGAGGGGGAGTGACGGAAGGAGGGAGAGAGAGTGAGAGAGAGGGAGAGAGTTAGAAAGAGAGAGAAAGGTCTGAATGTTTTCACCACCATCAACACAATTCGATTAATTTCGAGGTGAGATGGAGGGGGGCAGAAAGAGGGAGAGAGAGAGTGAGATGAATTGGGGAGAAAGAGAGAGAGAGACAGGGAGACAGAGAGACAGAGAGAGAGAGAGAGAGAAGAAAAAGTGGAAAGATACTGTTAGTTTGTCAACATGTACGCGTATACTTTTTTCATCTTCTTGCTCCTCTCGAAACTGTTGTTAGTTCGAAAGTCAACCGAACACCAATGGACAAGCAAAGACATGTGAAAGGGTTACATAGTGATTGCCATGATTTTACTGTTGTTGGATAGTGATCAAAAATTGTGATTCTACTTCCCTTGTTACTTGCAATAAAGTTCTTGTATTCCAGATGTGATACTTAGGTTTTTTATTGAATTTGTTTTGTCTTTGTTTTCTTTCTTTTTTCTGGTTGCTTTATAGAAATATTTTCATTACCAAGACTTCTCGTTCGTGTATAAGTGAGCTCTCTTGTTTACCTGATTATGCTTCAAGCTAAAACTCGCACAAGAAAGTCAAGGAACAAAATTCAAAGAAAGATTACTGAAGAACAGTTTAACCGAATTTATTCATTTTTTCACAAAAGATGCTTTCAACTCTCTAGATTAAGTGTGAACAATTTCAGATTTCAACAACAACGAGAAATTTATGTAAAATGAGTTTAAGTCACACTGGTCGAATTTCAAAAGTCTGAACAGCCAAAGTTCTTCATGAACATTGTCAATAGTGGATGTAGCCACTTCGTTTGATCAAAAACTCAGCACAGCGTCGATGCATAGACAGGACATGCCTTCGCAGAACTTGTTGGGGTAGGTTCTGCACTCCTGGACGAGGTAGCCCAAGAGTTGTTGACGGTTTTGTGCAGGAGGGTGGTTGTCCCTTATCCACCGGTCAATGTGATCTCAAATGTTCTCTTCTGGGTTCAAATCCGGACTACAAGCTGGTCAGTCCATGCAGGTGACAGCTCGCTGCTGCAGGAAGTCCCCCACGACGCGTGTGCGATATGGCGTGGCGTTGTCGTCCTGCAGTACAGCCTCGGGTCCAATCTGCTTCAGGAGAGGAACAGCAAGGGGACGCAGGATTTCCTCCCTGTAGGCCTACCTAGCCGAGGTCAAATTGCCCTGTATATGGTATACGGGGTCCTGTGGTGAGCTGAGAAGCCTCCCTATACCAGAACGGACCCTGCAAAGTAGGGCGCCACCAGCTGGATGCACTCAGGGTGGAAAAGCTCTCCTCGGCGCCTCCAGAAGTGGGCTCGCCTGTCTGGGTGCAGCAGGTTGAATCTGGATTCGTCCGAGAAGACTGCCTGGTCCCACTGACAATGTGTCCACTGTTATTGGCGAGTAGGCCGCGCCTGGCGAGCTGCTTTGTTGGGCGGCGTGTGCCTTGGGCGCCTGGCAGGGACACAAGAAGCTAACCTGGCTCTACGGATACGGTTCCTTACCGTCTCCTTGCTCTCGTGGACCTTGGCTGTCACCCGTAGGTGGTCCCTGATGCCGTTTGCAGTGGTGGTTCGTGACGTCACGGCCTGTTTGACGATGAACCGGTCGAAGCTGTTGTTGGTCGAACGGGGCGATCCTGGTCGAGGCCTGTCCGGGACCCTTCCGGTCGCTCGCCATAGTTCTTGCAGCCTCTATATGACTGATGGAGACACCCCAAACCGATGTGCAACAACTGGGAACGTGGAGCCATCTTGGAGCCAGGTAAGGGCTCGTCCTCTGTTGACGTCAGGCAGCGAGTGTTGTTGGACCATCGTGTTGTAATGAAACGTGGCAGAAAAACGCTGGCTTATAAAGGGTTGTAAGTGAGCAATCTTCACAGCTAAGACATCTGTTTAGCACGTGCCAAGCTTAGTTTTAGCTAACAGTTCCTATGCCAATGTTGCTGAGTCAGAGAAATTTAGCCCATTTTTCATGCTTTTCGGCTGTGTTTCAGAATGCCCTGCGTCGTCACTATGAAGCTGATGCTGGCAAATTTGACGTACAGGCAAACTGTGTCTTGTCGTCAGTGCGTGTGCCAAGTTTGGTAGACTGATCATAACGGGTTTGTGAAATATTGAAGTTTGAATTTGACAGGTGAAAACCCAAGCTGTTCCTTGACTTTTTTGGGCGAGTTTATAAGAACTGAACACATACTCAGAATTCTGAAGTTTGCCGCTACCACTGCGATTTGAATAGCTAGTCGCAACGATGCTTTCAGAAGTTCATCTTCACATGTACGGTTTGTATACGTAAGCTAGTTTATCATCTTATCACAACAGACCAAAATAAATTAACCAACCCTCAGTTGCGCAGTGTGAATTTTGCCCGGGAGGCGGCCGAAGCCTACTCTGAGTTCTAGATCAAGTCAGTTCCGAAAGCAGCTCCAAGTTTACTTTGACATAGATTAATATTAACTGCTTTTATTGAGGTCTTATGGCTAAAGGTGCTGAAAAAATTAATACTTTTTATTGAAAGGTTGGCACATAGACAGCATCTAGATTTGTGGGGCAAGAAGAGGGCCGTTAGAAGGGGGGAAAGAGAAGAGAGCGGACATGATAGAGAGAGAGAGGGTAAGTGTTTTACGGCGCTCGTAACTGCATAAGGTCATATGAGCGCGGGGAACACTTTAAACATTTTCAGTTTATAGGAAATTTTGAATTTTGCCGGGGTGGCGGCAGAAGCCAACTCTTATAGATTTTAGACGATCTAAGGATCTTCAACGGGCGCAACTTGCACACAGGCCCTCCAAGGCTAGGTGTAGATCTTTCCTACCAGAAGATCAGGGCTATGGCTGAAAGACAGCAGTAAGAAGGAATCAAGGAGTAGCAGTAGAAAGAGTCAGAAGCTCAGAGGAGGGGGAAAAAAGTGAAGATGAAATCAGACTACAGACCATTACTAGAGAGCAGGAAAGGATGTGATGGGAGACAATTTCAAAGAATAAAATGTTTCTGATCGCTACCCAGATTCGAACCCAGGACCTATGAATGAGAGGCGAACACCTTTACCTCTAGGCCACGAGAGCCCCCAGAGAGAGAGTGATGAAGAGAGCTACTTGACTGAAAACAGCCAGGTGAGAGGGACAAATAGGCAGATGCAAAATTCTTCTTTTTTTTTCTTTATTCTAAAGTTCTCTTTTTTTTAATCAGACTCCTAAAAACGTTAAAAGAACTGATGTGTTAGCTTCAGGTGTAAAATTATAGTCTGCTCCCGTCAGAGAAAGACATGCAGTTGCGTAGCAAAAAGTAATTACATCGAGCATACTTGCATCAACGCAGAATAAAGTCATGTCATAGCTCTATTGAAAACCTAGGGAAAAGGGTAAGTTTAAAAAGGATTGTATTTCAGATTACATGTTAATATCTGAAAGGGAATTAAGTGAAATGGATCAAATTGGCAAAATGTCATGCTCCATTGTAGAGATGAAACGCTACAAAAGACTAGTTAGAGTATTTTTTATTAAGTTAAATCTATTTAGATAGGACAAAAATTAAATCCAGTCTCCAATTATACACCAGAGCAAGCAAAACAGAAGCTGGGTGATATAACGAGAAATCTTGTGCGTGGGAGAGAAAAATGTTGGTCAGAGGGGTCGGACGTTTGATTTGCTCTGTTTAAAATAAAGAATACAAAGGGTATAAATCGATTATGTGCTAACAGTCGATTCCGCTTGTCTGTTCTGATCTGTTGATTTTAAAAACATTGTCTCTTTGCCTAAACTAATGGTGCTGTTATCTGTCAGGTGGGAAGAGGGGAGAGGGGGCTGGTAGAGAAGGGAAAAAAATAGAGATGAGTGAGAGTGACTGAGAGAGCTACTTGACTGATGAAAACAAACACTTAAAGCACCTTCTTTTGATCTATATTCTCTCTCTCTTTTTCTCCCTCTCTCTCTCTCTCTCTCTCTCTCTCTCTCTCTCTCTCTCTCTCTCTCTCTCTCTCTATCTCTCTCTCTCTATCTCCCCCTCTCTCTCTGGGTCTCTCTTTTGCTATCTATCT
>NW_004797488.1:264170-265060 GCF_000002075.1 Aplysia californica | reverse complement strand
GATTGAAGCGCCTACTGTATGACGATGCGAACAGCGAAGATGAAAAGCAATCATACCCAGACTTCATTATGAAAGAGCTGGAGCGTGCCATAACACAAATGAAGAGAAGAAGTGCTCCAGGACCTGATGATATACCACCATCTTTCCTAAAAGAGCTTGGCCCACTCTCATTGAAAGAATTGCTCAGCATATGTAATCTGTCGCTTAACCAAGCAGCGTGCCGACAAGACTGGCGTAAGGCACTTATCATTCCTCTCTTGAAAGCTGGTAAGTCACCTTGTGATATGACATCCTTTCGACCCATTAGTTTGACATCTTGTGTCGTGAAAGTTATAGAAAGGATGCACGCTGAAAGAATCTACTACCTGTCAGAGAAAAATGAATGGATTGCAGATATTCAGGCAGGCTTTTGCCAAGGTCATAGCTGTACGGACCAGATCATCAGAATCTGTCAAGGAATTGAGGATGGTATTCAACAAAAAGCCAACATTCCATCGATCAGTCCTAGTCCTGCTGGACTACTCCAAGACATATGATACGGTTTGGCGTGAAAGACTATTACTGTCAATGGCTGACAAGGGAGTTCCGTTGCTTGCAATCAGATGGATCCATGGTTTTCTGAGAAACAGACAAGCCCGTGTTCGCCTGAATGGAGAAACAAGCAAGAGCAAGAATTTCAAGCAAGGGCTTCCCCAAGGAGCTGTATTATCACCGCTGCTGTTTATATTCTTCATAAACAACCTGGCAGAATCCCTCCCAAACCCTGACTCACAACAACTAACTCCGCCAAGCTGATCTACTCAATGTTCGCTGATGACTGCACAATACTGGCTAGTCACGCAAAGAGAGCAAAGGCAAATGAAGCGACACAGTTCATTGTGGATATGGTT
>NW_004797488.1:261412-262592 GCF_000002075.1 Aplysia californica | reverse complement strand
GAAAAAGAGCCTCGCTCTCGCTCGAAGATTTATTCGTGAAGTCCGTCAGGCCCATTAAGGAAACAAAAAAAATCATCATCATCATCATCATTGCCTTTCTCACCGTTATCAGGAAATAAGCCACCTATAGACACTTTCCACTTTTCACTATCCTGAGCTAAGCTAACTTCTTGACATCAGTCCATGTCTTTCATCGTGTTGTGTCTTCCCCAGATACGAAGGACATGGATTTTTATCTCATGCTCAGAATCACCTTTTTGATGGTGCTTGCTAGTCCTCATTTTGCAGGGACTGTGGGCACTGGAAGAAAGCATGGTAGTAATCGAGCCTAGACTGGGTTGACGTCCCTGGAGATGGAACAGCAACTTGTAACTCTTGCTGCCACACACTTCACCCTCTCCCAGTTGTATGACCCGGTGAAGATAATATGTATCAACACCAGTCTCAAAACACGCCACCAATTTCCAATTCATGATCTAACAAAGGGATAAGACAAACAAAAATAAAAAGAGAGGCAAAAATATTGTTCGAACCATTGACTCATAAAATATTCAAGCGCACATTCTGTAAAAGCAATCAAGCAAAAGCAAATAGCGATATTTGGATGGAAGGGTCAGGCTTGCTCGGTTTCGTTACAGGTATGGATTATGTCAAAGAAGTGCAAGTTTCGTGAAGGTGAAGAAAATGTATTTTGTGACGTCAGGAATAATGTTTTGTTCAAACTGTACTCCCCTAGCTAAAACTGGCAAACGTGCTAGGGTAAAAAACCAATGAGTGGTGTCTTTGGTGCCTCACCCTCGTTCCCCACCCTACAGAAAGAAAGGAAAAGAAAACTGATAGAGCAAGAAGAGTGGCATACATGTGTTGGAAACACGCTGAGAGAAGATTTATCAGCTCACGTGTTCTGCTTTTGAATGTCATACATTCAAACGTAACGGAGTCTGTGGGGTAGCAGGCAGGCACTTCGCCGTCGCATCCAGAAGACCCAAGCTCGATTCTTGTGTAAAGAGAATATTTAATGAGTAGCCTGGTCTTTCTACGAGGCGTTATATCCCTCTCAGCTCAAGTAAGTTGGTCCTAGCTGGCAGGGTCGCAGTCAGTCTCCGAAATTATCTAAATTGTGTTATATTTTTATAATGAAGGAAGAACGGGTCACGTGTGTGTGTGGGGGGGGGGGGGG
>NW_004797488.1:256916-259377 GCF_000002075.1 Aplysia californica | reverse complement strand
TCTCTCTCTCTCTCTCATCCGAACCACCAAAAACACATACAGACAAGGATATCCCTGTTCTCCACACACACACATACACACACACGCACACACACACACACACACACACTCACAAACACACACACACACACACACACACACACACACACACACATGACAACAAACACAGAAGTTAACCCAGTATTTCTATTACACTGTAGAATCAATATTCACGCATCGAAATCTCACGCATCGAAATCTGGCAAACAACGTTCC
Source organism: Aplysia californica (assembly GCF_000002075.1). Lineage (NCBI taxonomy): Eukaryota > Metazoa > Mollusca > Gastropoda > Aplysiida > Aplysiidae > Aplysia > Aplysia californica. The sequence continues at coordinate 259,122 of NW_004797488.1, read as the reverse complement.
CATTCATTTGCCCAATGTTGCCACGTTGATCGCTCACACTCAATATACGCCATGAATATTTAACGAGTCAATATTTCAATGGCGGAATTTTATCTCCCTTTCCTCGTTCTGTTTGCCTGTTGTTATATAGATCTGCGCTTTGAAATTTGCTGATAATTCTTTGCCATGTTGCTAATTGTCCCTTCGTCAATTTGAATTGCTCTTTGGATTATTATACCTAATAACTATTCCTTCAGGGGACACTCAAGGGCCATTGTTTTGAAAATTGATTTCTTTGGCGATCAAAGCAAATAATATCTCAGTGTATGTATCTTTTTAATAAATTCGATAGGCCTTGTCATTTTTACATTATTAGTTCATTCTTCGTTCCTAGCAGATTATTCAAATATATCTTATGCTTCGGTGGTTGGACGGCGACACTGATTGGCTGAACGTCTTCTCTGATTTCTTGTTGTTAGTGTCTGCAGCTTTGCTTTGTTCAAGCTCACTCCCTACAAAATGCCGGTGTTTATACAGGAGGTATACCCCATCTTGCAGTAGAACTATAATAATCATAACATTATAATAAATATTATTACTTTAAAAATAATACCGTAATAATAAAGATGATATATGAATAATGATAAAACTAATCATCATCATCATCATCATCATTGCAGGTAGCAGGGAATTTTAAAAAGGGGGAGTTGAGACTTAGTAGATTTTTCAAATTTAATAAAGGTTCAATGTTTCGCCCTGTAAAGGGTTTCGTCAGGAACATCATCATCATCATCATCATCATCATCATCATCATCATCATCATCATCATCACCATCATCATCATCATCATCATCATCACAATAATAATTAATATATTATTATTATTATAAAATTAACAGTACAAAAGGCAAGTGCAGTCACATACCAACTAGCACCCATCCTCTTCCATCAAAACACCTCAATGGAAACCAAAAACCAACTAATCAGATCAGTTTTTATACCAACTCTCTATTACCAGGGCCAAACAAGGAAATGTACCAGAAAATCCCCAAACATAACAAAAGGAGACAGTAAAAGAAACTAAGACATCAGACACCAAGTAGTCGTCACATCGAGCCAAATATACATCGAGAGTTAACAACGTGAGGTGGTTTCGATACGTAAGTAGAATAGGGCCTCAACAACCCTCCTCCAAAATCTACAACATACAAAAGAATGGCTTCATGTTCAGGGTAGAATGAAAGCCGAGAAAAAGATGGATCGACAGAATCAAAGATACCCAAAAAAGAACAACGTGACAATCCAAATAGCTACACACCTGGCCTACGTCCCACAGCTGCATCTCCCCTCGACACCTTGCGGTATAAGAGGACAGACAAGGTACGTAAATAAGTAGGAAGAAAAAGCTCTTCAGTAGCATATAATTCGACATTACAGTGCGCGCTCTCACGAGATTCTCATCTGCAGATCTCAGATGTCTAGACGGTATGACTCTTTATTGCTCTTTAAGATACCGTGGTGATTTGTTGTTCATGTACTTGTGACAATACAGTTTTTCAAGTATGGTTTAATGTGTTTTCTTTTCTTTTTTAAGAAAAAAGGGGGGGGTAGTTTGAAATGAGAATCTGGATAAAATTTTAATCTAACAAGTGAGAAATTTGTCTTATGTAGCATACATGTCCTTTCGTTCAGCAAATTATTAGAACGCGTGGAAAGACAGCGAGTATAATCCTGTTGTAGCACGAAGAGAAATACACACACATAAGGCTTTCCAGGACGAGACATGACATTCGTACATTCACTCGAACAGCTTGGCTACTTTCCTTGAACTCTCACTCATGAACTCACGTACTACACATAACAACACACGTACTACTACACATAACAACACGCAAAGTTAGTCGCCACACCTATTCTCTTTACGTCACAGCACATTTGACTGTGTATGATATTGAATTGGTGTTTTATTGATTTATGGTAAAAGTAAATACTTGGGGTTTGGTGTTGCTATGTTGTTGATGTGGGGGTTTTTTGGTGATTGATTTTTTTGGTGGGGTTTTTAGGGTGTTATTTTTTATTTTTTATTTTTTGTGACTTTGCTTTTGTTTGTTTGTTGTTGTTTTGTTGTTGTTGTTGTTGTTGTTGTTGTTGTTGTTGTTGTTGTTTTTGGGGGTGTTGGGTTTGTTTTGTTGTGGTTTTGGTTTGTTTTATTTGTGGGTTGTTGTTT